>NC_062973.1:23466564-23766564 GCF_023078275.1 Leguminivora glycinivorella
ATTGGCGCGACCGAGCCTACACTGAGAGAAAATACAACCAGTTTTCATGTTCGTTCAACAAGTTTTTTGGTTAAAATAGCGCCTAAGTGCTCTTTGGTTCAAACAACAAGCTACTTGTCATTTGAATCGGCAATATATTTGAATCAACAAGTCGATTTTATAAAAACAACCTGACACATATTGTTTTAAACATACGTTTGGCTGATTCAAACGGATAAACCGCAACAAGTGGAACTTGTTAAATTCACAATGCAAATTTCTCTCAGTGTAGGTACCTTTCGCGGCGTTTCGTTTTCGTTTCGCGTCGCAGAAATGCCATTCGGCTACGGTACCAGATTCATGTGCTCTGCCTACCGCGTTTGGGAAGACGTGAGTTCATGTATGTATGTACATGAATATCTCTTGTAATTTTCTAGGTCGTAAGTTAAAATATATGATCAAAGGACAGAAGTTGTTAAATTCATGCATTCACTTGCAATAAAATTGGCACACGACACAACGTACGTCGGTTGCCTAACTAACTCCACTCCCTATTAATCTACAAAGTAGGTCAAACTGTTACCAGCTAACACTAATCCGATTTACCGCGTTATATGACGAGGAATCTTTTGTTTACCTCGGTTAAGTTACCGGCAAGCGGATCATATAAACAACAACATATTTAATTAACCAAAAATATACCAAACTGACCCTTTATAGGGTTCCGTATTTAAAACTACGAGAGAGCTGATAAGCCGCTGGGTGGCCGTGTCACAGTTGTTCATTCATTGAGCATACAGTTGTTTGAGTCTGTGCGTTATGACACGACTCGCTGTAGGCTATTAAATTTCAACACAGTGATATTGACACTTGACACTGACAATTTTGTGACTATTTCTGGGTTTATAAGTAACATTATTCATCGTCAATATCTCGTTGTTGAACAGGTACAGGTCGATTCACGAAAGCTGGCACGAATGAAATGAACGAAACTTTGATTGTGTGAGTGACACCTGTATTGGTATACAGTCGTAACTGTCAAGAGCCACCATTTTATTGGTTAATCTGTCACACACATGCATATTTTCATTCAAACATTCGTTCCATTCGTGCCAGCTCTTGTGAATTGAGCTATAATGAACGGCAAAGTGTCACTGTCGGGCGGTAAACGTCTCTGTTGCGAAATAAGCCACCACTGGTCGTTCACATGGCCACAGAAATTGAAATGATTCGCGTGTATTGCGTAATAGCCCAATAGCCTACTTGACCCTTTTTTAAAGTCTATTTTATATTATTTATTACTGTCCAATTAACCGAAAAAAAAATACTACCATATTTTATTACGACTTGAAAACAAAAAAACATTTATAAAGTGTACTTTAACTCAGGCAATAAACATCGTTAGCCATGTTAATCTATAGATTGTCTGCGCATGACGTAAATCGAATTGAGCACAAAATTTTCTGACATTTAAGTAATGAGGCATAAAGTTCATCATGTCTGTGATTGACTCGGCATTAAGTTAGGTTCTATGACGTCACTACACATCTGACAGCGTTTTCGGTGGCTAAAGTAAATAAATATTACACACATTTTTAATCGAAAATACGTAGCCAGTGTAGCCACCATACACTTTTAATACCCAAAATCTATAAAAATTGGTTTCTTATGTCAAATACTACAGGAAACAATCATTTCTTGTGCCAAATTCGATAAGAGTCTAGTAGATTTACACAAGTGAGTGGGTTCAAGAACTTGCGACAGGCGAATTCAATACAAATCGTCCAGCACGTCTTACTTCTTATATGTACTTGTGGTTGTCAGGGTCATCATCATCCTCCTTGCGTTATCCCGGCATTTGCCACGGATCATGGGAGCCTGGGGTCCGCTTTGACAACTAATCCCAAAATTTGGCGTAGGCAATAGTTTTACGAAAGCGACTGCCATCTGACCTTCCGACCCGGAGGGTAACTAGGCCTTAATCTGGATTAGTCCGGTTTCCTCACGATGTTTTCCTTCATCTAAAAGCGACTGGCAAATATCAAATGACATTTCGCACATAAGTTCCGTAAGCTCATTGATACGAGCCGGGATTCGTACCCGCGACCTCCGGATCGAAAGTCGCATGCTCTTACCGCTAGGCCACCAGCGCTTGTTCTTATACTTGTGGTTATCAGGGTGCGTAACCGAATTCCACAAACGCTCACGAAACGAAATGCTCGTAGATATATATCGCTCGTGCGTATTGGCGCGACAGAGCCAGACTACCTTTCTGCGACGTTTCGATTTTGTTTCGCGTCGCAGAAATGCCATTCGGTTACAGGGCCTGGTATTATTGAAGACTCTTTCGGTAACCGTCATGTCGCGTCAGCGTTTTAGCTTTCGTTAAGTGGTCAAAACAAACATCGGTGGGTAAACAACGAAAATCGAGAACCGTGTATCTGTCTAAAACAGCAAGAAATATGATGATGGATGTTCTTTGAATTTAGAAGTTGCTAGACTCTAGTCGTGGATGTTTAGAAAGGTTTGGTATTAGGAATGAAATATTAGTAATGATTGGCATTTTCATATTTATCAGCAGCCGGCAGATATAGGCTTTGATTTTTAAACCCCGACGCAAAAATGGCGGGGTATTATAAGTTATCTGTCTGTCTGTCTGTTTGTCTGTCTGTCTGTGTGTGTGTCTGTCTGTGGCATCGTAGCTCCCGAATGGGTGAACCGATTTATATTTAGTTTTTTTTTGTCCGAAAGCTGAGTTAGTTGGGAGTGTTCTTAGCCATGTTTCATGAAAATCGGTTTACTATGTCGCGGTCAGGGGTTTTTTCAAAATTTTAATTTTGTGGTTAGGTTATTTATTTTAAGTTTGCTTTTTAACCTCTGACGCAAAAACGACGGGGTGTTAGAAGTTTGACGTGTCTGTCTATGTGTGTGTCTGTCTGTCTGTCTGTTTGTCTGTGTATGTGTCTGTCTGTGGCATCGTAGCTCCCGAACGGATGAACCGATTTAGATTTAGTTTTTTTTTCGTTTGAAAGCTGAGTTAGTCGGGAGTGTTCTTAGCCACGTTTCATGAAAATCAGACAACTATGTCGCGGTCGTGGGTTTTTTTCAAAATTTTTATTTTGTGGTTATACAATATTTATCCTTTCGAAGCTTATATTCGATAACTATCGATAAAACGATAAGTATCGATGAAATGGACTCTCTTGAAATAAAATCTACCTACAAAAAAAGGATAAACAGGTAGATTTTCTAAAATTAATTCGGTTTTACAAAAAACATACAACAGTAAAACCAACAAATCATCCGTATTATTTATATGTACAAAAGCGAACATATTCCTTTTATAAGTCTCTTTCATTCACCCTTTTTAACAATAGCTATTTCAATAGTAGTTTCTTCACTACATGTTTAAAGTTAGACCGAGCAGTCCAGGAAAGAAATGGGTCACTAATTTTACCAAACGAGGCCAAACGCCAAGGCAGCAAATGTAGCCGTAACAACAATGTATCGTTCTATCTACCAGCGGATCAGATTATACTAGACTGAGAGACGACTGGAAATTTCTACACTCATCTCTCATTAATTATTTTTTAATTATAATAATAATTATTTATTGTCTTGAAACCTAATACAATGAAACTAAACTTATACTAAGTAATATTACTTGTTATTACTGTTATTAGGTTTGTATCAGCTTTACTATCATTTTGATAATCGGTTTTACTTATTCGTAGCGGTCTACTAGTAGCCTTTTCGTCATAGTAATGCCAATGTACTAAGTAGATATACTATTCTTATAATGTGTCTCGCAGTGCCATACCCTACACCCCTTTGTTTATAATTCTACCTTTATTTTATTTCTCAGTTTTAATTTAAAAAAAAATATTGTCATGTAAAACAATCAAAGTAAAAATATACATAAAAGACATGGAACAATAAATAATAAACCTTGCCCGCGTGGCAAGGTACCCATCACGCAGGCAGCATTCCCGCGCTGTACCGCGATTGCAATCCTTTGCGCGAGAAAACTGCCCGCGCGAGTGTCCCCTGTAATGTTGTCTCGGTTTTTTTGTTTATTTCAGTTGTGCCATAATGATTAGATATAATTTATTAAATAAAAGACAGTAACGGAACTTTGCTGTTGTATCCCAGCCTACTTCAAACCACTCGGCCCCGAACCGAAACTTCTCCCTAATGGAAATGGAAAAGTTACCGATTTGTTAGACGAACACAAATTATAACGGAGCGATATTTACATGTGAGGGGGTTGCCTGCCTCGTTCGCCTTGCGTACCTGTGTCTGACAACTTGTTTCTACTCATGTTTATGCAACATTTAAAAAAAAACTGGTACTGCATTACACATACATGTTGATACATCATGCGAACTTTTTAAGCGACGCCAGGCATATTATGTATTGAAAAGAGGCAAGGTTTATTTTGGTGACTTATTTTTTTTTATCTTTTATGTAAATATATCAAAATACTTATAAATTCAATTTATTCAATATGTACATATTTACACTTAATATCCCAATGCTTTTTAGTGAAGTACTAATAATGGGTGAATTGACTTATTTATTTCTATGAGACAAACCGTTTTTAGAATATGTGGTAAATATTTACCACAATTTTTTTTCTGAATTATGTTGCCCCGTTTTGCAGTGTTAACTACGGGAAAAGATACAAATACTTTGTTGGGTTGGAATTTGTTTCTGCTGTAGTTTTTTACTAGCACAGAAATTGTGAATAAACCCTAGTTTTTCATACATATAAAATATTTCCCTTTCGAAGCAAATGCTAAAAATATATAAAAACTTTTCCAGCACGCTTAAAAACCTATCAGTAACCACGAGCCGTATAAAATCTAAAAGGAAAGAAAAACAGAAGCCGCCATCGGTCCGCGACAGCAAAGAGAGCGAGGCACGATGATATTTATTATGGTAATGAGTCTGAATTTCCCATTTCCACGCCACTAAGTGTACCTCAGGATGCTTTCATTATTTACGATGAAGACTTCCCCGATTGTTTTTGATTTAACGACGCCGAATTTAAATCAATTTTACCCTGAATTCCAATGTCCTCATAAATAACTACGATACAAAATTTAAGTTTTGAAAAAACCCCGACATAGAGAACCGATTTTCATCAAAAATGGCTAAGAATACTCCCGACTAATTCAGCTCTCAAACAAATTAAGAGGATACGATACCGAAGCACGAATTCAAATTTGAGATTTTTAAGTCTTTATCGCCGTCGCGGTGACGGGGGTGGAACCCACAGAGAGGCCCTGTGTGCGTGCGCGCGGCGCACGCACACAGCCGCGTCCGCCGCCGGCGCAAGTAGCTACTCGCGCTCGAGCGCTATCTATATTTCTCTAGTTTCGGACTTCTGATGCGTAATGTTTTGGACTCCGTGAAGTGTGTACTGATTTGACTAAAATGCAAATTTGTAATGTTTTAAGTATTGTAAAAACAGTTCCTTATCTTATACATAATGTGATTATCTTAAAAGAAATCATGTTAGCGAAATAAAGTTATTCGGTATGTAAAAAGCTAAAACCTTTTCGATGTCAAAGAGAAGCCATATTATAGAAGTAGGTACGTACAGTCAACCAATCTGAATCCTATGTCATAGGCCACTGTAGACCTCTTTCACAGACTTGACAGTAAAAGTAAAACTGACTTCAATAGCAAATAAAGCACGGTGTCAATACGACAGGGTTCTAGAGTGGTCTAGGATTCTACATAATCGGTTGACAGTATCTACCTACCAAAAGTTTATGTGAATCTTATTCATTATTTTTGCACATGTTTGACAGAAATGACAGCGTAGGAAAATTTAACTAGGACAATTTGGTACCTATTATACTTACCAGACACCAGATTATGTTCCAAGAGTGTACGTAATTATAACTTTTTAGCAGAATTCTAAACAAAAAATCTGCCAAACAAAATCTTATTGCATATGCAGCATAAGGACCTTTTTTCAGATGGAAAGCTACATATGCATCTTATATTTATAATTTTCTAGGGCTGTAGGTATACATATTACCTATCTAGCATTAGAAATACAAGGCTTAGCACAGAACAACCCCAACCATAAAAATGCTTAACTAATTTTCCAGCTCAATTTAAACCTAGGTATCGGTACTTAAACGTATAGATACTTTTGATATTTTTATTATTTAGAACTTATTGATACTCTTAGATATCAGCATTTCTGTTACCATAGAATTAAAACGTAGATGACACTCATTTCATCTACCAACTAAGGGCATCTGTAATCTACATACAAATAAGGCCCGGCTAAAAGTCTCGAAATGTTATGTACATTTTATAATTAGATAAGTATAAATGGGTCAAAAATTTGGGTCCATGTGCAATTGTGCATTAAGTAGGTGCACATGGACCCAAATTGCTGCATGTATGAAATAAGGCCCATCAGTAAGTTAACAAAAATTAAGGTATTTCTTACATACCGAATTAAGCGTAATTGTGTCGCTTAACTTCAAACCTGGATAAATCCATTCTGCTATAAGGTTAATATATATTTTTTATATATTCAATCTTAAAGCAGAATAGATTTAAGTACTCAAGTTTGAAACTAAGCGACACAATTGACAACGTTTCAAAATTTTCAATGTCCCTAAATCGAAAACCATTTCGAGATATACGCTTGTAGATCACATAAATATTTTTTTAATTTTTTTTCCGTATTTTTAGTATAAAAAATCATAAAAATAGTTTAAAGGGGAAGTGACGTCAAATAGCTGATTTAGAGCTGCCACTATAAGAAAAAAATCTTCCAGTTGGGATGTCCCTTGAGTTTGACAGTGACACTTATCACAGTTCGTAGCAAAGATATTAAAAATTTCATGGCTTAGTCTATGGTTCGTAGTCATTCACTATGGGTTGACAGTGACACTTGACAGTCAAACATACCGGACTGTTTGAGCTGACTGTTAAAACTTTATTTTTTTTAAAAGATTTTGTCGTTTTCTTAGGTGTATGAAACAACACATGTGACGTCACGAAGCTGCGTCTTGACGTTTGTAACTTACGCTCTTTCTGCTCGAAGTAGTAATAAGAAGGGATTTTCTCATTAAAATAGCAGTTTTTGGAAAAATAAAAAAATACGTGTATCTTTTAGTATTAAGTTCTTTCAAACCAAACAATAAAAAGTAGTACTCAAAAATATGAAATGTTGTCAATTGATAGTATGTATATAGGAGATATTTTCTTTACAAATACAAATCGTACTATTCAAGAGCGCTATGATAAAAGCACGTCGAAATAAAGTAAAATTGACAATATTTACCGATGAGATTGTGCTCTGTATGTAATGGTAAACATTATTAATATTAAAAGTAATTGTTTCAGTTAGAGCATCTTCACTTGTTCACTATTTGTAAAATTTATCTATCGTCAATTTCGTCTTACTCTTTAGTTGTGAAACATCGGTAACAAAGGAACTGACACACAAGCTGAAAGTGTTTGTCAATACGTCCTTCCGGTCGCCGGAAGGAAAATAATAAAAATATATGGATATGTATATTATAATATTTATCCCGTAAGACAGCAGGTAACTCCAAACTACTTTAATTAACTACCTAATTTTAATGTTGTCTTCGGTTACCGCGATAGTTACTCATAAAATAAAACTATGGAAACGGATTAAATCGCGTATAGTGAGTCGTACGTGGGGCAGACAAAACGAAGTATTTCCACACGGGTGAAGGAATACATAGCGGATGTCAAGCACCGTCGGCAAAAGTCTGCAGTCTCTGAACATGTCATGGATAAAGTCAATCATGCTATAAAGTTTGATAAGCCTCTGGTTCTTGCTAAGGAGAAGCGGTATATACCCAGAATGTTGCGCGAGGCCATTGAGATCAAAAAATATCCAAACTTTAATAGAGAAGATGGCTTTACTTTACCACCGGCTTAGGATCCAGTAGTTCATCTGATAATGGAACAAACACAAAGACTGTGAGGCATTTGTGTTCGGTTGTATGGTGTTGGACATTTGCAGTTTGTTTTTGTAAATTTTGTGTAGATTAATTGATTCCTTTTTTTTGTAACATAGTAATGGTAAATTTTTTGAACATTGTATAACTAGCTTTATTAATAGTGTGTGAACCTGCCTTAGAAATCTATTTTATTTATAGTCGTGGTTCGTTAATATTTCTTATATGTAGGTAGCTTTTGCACATTGTAATTTTTCCTCAGTCACCCGTTGACCACGAGCGCTGTAAAGTGTTCAAAACGTCGGGATGAATTGTAAATTCATTATATACGATTTAATCCGTTTCTATAGTTTTATTTCACACCTAATTTTATCCATTTAAACGATATACACTTACACATACATACAATCACGCCTGTATCTCATAAAGGGGTAGGCAGAACACATGAAACTACTAAAGCTTCAGTGCCACTCTTGGCAAATAAGGGGTTGAAAGAAAATGAAACTATATAGTATGAAATAAAGTATGCCAATGTTGTCCGCATTGACCTTAATGCACCACTTGCTAGGACTCGGACCCTCTAAATTTAGAGCACCATAACCTAAATGCATAGTCCTGAATAAATGTGTTTTAGACGACAGACCGTAGTATAAATACTTATTACAAAAATTGATGATTGAATTCATGAACACAATGTTTACACCAAGTTATAAAACTTAAGAAGTGAGCGATGGGCCTTATTTAGAGTAGTAACTATTTAGGGCATATTTTGATTATATGTCTGCGAAGAAAATGTACAAAACGGTATGACTGATAAAACTTAGAAGAATTATAAGGACTGGGCCTTATTAAGAGCAGGTACAGGTACCTAATACCTGAACAAACTGTGTATTACTAAATAAAGCCCATCGTTTTTTAAAATATTTTTAAACATGAATTATATCATTAATATTATGTTTGTTTTTATTGTATGTAAATAAGTACATATAATATAACTACTTACCTAATCGGTGTTGGGCAGAATAGTAATAAATAAGCAATGATGACCGAATACCAAATTTTTGGCAAAGTGGCTGAAAAGACCGAATATAAAATACCGAATACCGTTGCCTAATATTCGTGGAATCTATCGTAAAATACAACATAACTTTATAATTAATACTAGTAAACCAATGACGAGAAAAGTTATGCATGTATAAGATAAACCTATACCTGTATGTAATTGTTACGAACCTATAGGTACTTATAAAAAATATGGACTTAGTATTTCCACAGAATATATACGTATTTCTAACTAAAAAGTTCGTCAAACACGGTATGTCGATATTTCGACGTAGTATATCGATAACTTTTCACATCACTAGATTATCGACATTAGATGTCGAGTATTACCCATCACTTTATTTTAGTGTACGTATTTAAAAACTTAGCCCCGCCCCTAAATTTTGTGCGATAGGGACAACTGCAGCTCAGGCGCGAAATCCCGCGTAAAACCCGCAAAAATCGAGGTTCCGCTCTCGACTGTTTCCTCCTCCAAAACTTAACCAATCGTTACGAAATTTGGAAATCAGAATGATAAAGAAATTATCTGTGTCGGACCGTTTCGTTTTTTTGGATAATTGGTCTCAGTTTTGAATACCACTCCTTTCTTTCTGGCAAATTCAATTAAGCCGTTTTTGCCAACTTTGAGAGGCTCTAATTCCTTTTAAAACAAAAATATCAAAAAAAGCAAAACGGTCCGACACAGATATTGATAATAAAAACCTGTGTTGAAAAAACCATTGATCTAGCTTCAAAAACCAGAGAGGAAACAGGCGAGAGCGTTTGTATGGAGAAATTAGGGGTATCGTATCGTCTTAAACCACATCTAAATGGATTCATCCGTTCGAAAGCTACGATGCCACAGGCAGACACGTCAAACTTGTAACACCCCGTCGTTTTCGCGTAGGGGGTTAATAAATAGGCAGCCCTAATAGTAATTTCGGATTCAAACAATAAACTGAGGAAGTTCCGGGTGTGAGTAAAAAACGAAACGGAGAGAAATTGTATAATTCGCTGAAAAGATATTAAGTAATAAAAGCGCTGCGGCTGTTAAAGCCTAATTCCAAGGGAATAAAACCGACGATTCCCGACACCTTATTTAACGGTTAATATTAAACTGTGTGGTTCAGTCGTAAACACTTACTTATCTGCGGATTTTTTATGCGATGGAGGCTGTTCCGGGGCCCTGAAGCCTTTTACCTTCTACGCATTGTCGGAATTTAAAGTAACTAAGTAATTTTATTTGCAAAGAATAAGTAGGTATAGTCACCGGCATAAAGAAATGATGATTTGTGTACCCTGTCGCTTTTAATCGTTTCACAATTTCGTATAACATTTCAAACAAAACGTTAATATGACAAGGTATAAAATTCATCACTTATTTATGCCGGTGACTGTACATACACTAGCGTCAGTTTTGTAGGTAGTTTATTCTGATACTGCAACGTCTACTTTAGTTGTCATCTTACCGGAACGTTGAACCGGTGAACCCGATCATTAATTATTAATGAATTGCAAATTTCAATAAACCCATTAACGGTTGTTAATAAATAAATTTGATGTGCCTAAAAAGTGTTTGGTATTTTACTATTCATCTGTTGTTTCGATTTTTTCTATTTTAGTTTTTTTTTTGTAATATTTGTAAAGCACTGTCTTCATTTCTATTTCATTCCATACTTGGTATTATATTTTGTACCTAGTTTTTGCCTGTGTTGATATAATTTGCTGTGAGTAAGGAGAAACTTTTTATTTTTGTAGTCTGTTTCATGTTGACTGACTCCCGTTTTGTGCTAAAAAAAGCATGTCTCATCTTTCGTACAATCTAAGCTCACTCCTGTCACACAATCGTGAGCTCACAAACGCTGTTCTCTTTGCGGCCTACGCCTGAGGCTCACGCCGGGAATGAGCTCGCGAGAGCAGTCACCGGTCTTTACTGAGGCTTTGGTGTCCGTATGAGTGAGTGTATTAGTTACGCTCTATGCAAATGTTCCTTTTTGAAGGATACTGCTAAGCAGCCTAGACAAAAGAGCCTAGCGTCAACTTTAATAAAATTTTTGATCCTAATAAAACTCAAAATTGTTATAGTACATATTTGTCAAGTGGCTATGGCTTTTTTGTATTATTTGGATATTTATGGCATCCGTTTAATTTTATTGCTTGTTAAAATTTTACATAAAAACCGGCCAAGAGCGTGTCGGGCCACGCTCAGGGTAGGGTTCCGTAGTTTTCCGTATTTTTCTCAAAAACTACTGAACCTATCAAGTTCAAAACAATTTTCCTAGAAAGTCTTTATAAATTTCTACTTTTGTGATTTTTTTCATATTTTTTAAACATATGGTTCAAAAGTTAGAGGGGGGGGACGCACTTTTTTTTCCTTTAGGAGCGATTATTTCCGAAAATATTAGTATTATCAAAAAACGATGTTAATAAACCCTTATTCATTTTTAAATACCTATCCAACAATATATCACACGTTAGAGTTGGAATGAAAAAAAAAATCAGCCCCCACTTTACATGTAGGGGGGATACACTAATAAAACATTTTTTTCCATTTTTTATTTTTGCACTTTGTTGGCGTGATTGATATACATATTGGTACCAAATTTCAGCTTTCTAGTACTTACAGTTACTGAGATTATCCGCGGACGGACGGACGGACGGACGGACAGACAGACATGGCGAAACTATAAGGGTTCCTAGTTGACTACGGAACCCTAAAAATGGCCTTTGTGGCCTATCTAGACACGCGGTAGCGTGTCAAGCCAAGTTCAAGTAACAGAACTGGCAAGCAGCACCGTGTGTTATATTACACGAACCATTTGGAGCCACTTTTGACCCCCTCATAACTCAAAAACTATTTTACATACGCGTGTCAAATTTGGCTCATATATTTAGACTTGCGAGATATATATGTGCTCCAAATTTCATAAACACATCTCAAACCGTTTTTATCATAATATATATATATACCTATAGACATAAATTCTAACCCATTTCCAGATGACCTAGAAAGTTCAAATTTGGCATGCAGACAGGTAATTAGGTAAAAACACGGGAAAAAATAAAAAAATGGTAAATTTTGATTTTTTTTTAACCCTAAAATGTGAAATGAGAGCCAAGTTCAATAATATGATACCTATATTGTTGTTGACTTCAACGAAAAAATAAGTGAAATCTAAATGGGTGCCAAGTTCAATTATCCGTCTTGAAACTTATTTATAACAACATAAAATATAATTTATTCTTATTACTTAGGATAATATATTGTAGCCTGAGTTGTGACTTGGCTAGTTTTCATATACAAATGATATAACGACCTTCGCAAGTTCTGAACTTGTTACTTCTTATTTTATTATTCCAAAATTTGGCTTGCTGGTAGAGACTAGCCATCGAACATAATAATTCGTTTATGAGAACTCGCCAAGTCAGACCTTAGGCTACAATATATTATCCTAAGTAATAAGAATAAATGATATTTTTATATATATATATATATATATATATATATATATATATATATATATTATATATGTATATTATATATATATATATTTCAGGGTGCGTAGGCGAATGGCACTAACGCTCACGAAACGAAACGCTAGTAGATATCTATCTCTATCGCTCGTGTATTGGCGCGACAGAGTCGGACTAACTGGCGCGGCGTTTCGTTTTCGTTTGGCGTCGGAGAAATGCCATTCGGCTACGCACGCAGGACGGACAATTGAACTTGGCACCCATTTAGATTTCACTTATTTTTTCGTTGAAGTCAACAACCAAGGCATATAGGTATCATATTATTGAACTTGGCTCTCATTTCACATTTACGTTTTTGATGCCAAACCTATAGCTTAAAGTAAAACAATTGATCCATGAAATCGGAAAATTATATACATAATGCACAAAATACGCTAAGACAGTAATTGAATAAATAAATGTATCCTGTCATCTTAATTTTGAAGTAATTAATGTGAATACTGACCCCAGGTACATACTGTAACCGTGTCCTTAGCAGAACAAATAATACCAAATGTCATATTTATAACTTTATATCGCAACAATATGTTCGTTCAAATAGAAATCCCTAGTGTAGTAATGTAGAACTAATAAAACGAACCCAACTCGACATGCTATAAAGGAAGTTTTCCATGTCAGCAAATGTGCAGGATAAATAATTACACATAGTTGCGGCAGTGAGCGGCCGCCGGGCTTCGCGAACTTTCCACAAAGCCGCGAAATGTCCGACTTTTACCAGTGGGTACAGTCAGCAACAAAGCTATGAATACAGCCAAAGTGCCAAAAAATATACAGAAAAGTTTCCTACTGCTGGCCTTAGTGTCTATTTCAGACGATTTATGGTGCAATGTCCGAGAGACATCGCTTTTGATGACTAAAGAGACTATGCGAGAGCGACATATTTTGCCACATAGCTGACAAGGGAAGCTTGCAACCGATTGCGATGTTTCGCTGTGGTGTCTTCTTTCCCTTTTGTCAGCAAGTGCCGCAAACCAGGTCTCATCGACGAACTTGCGACCATCTCCAACGCACCTTCGCCACTCCGTCCGCTTCTCCGCAAGCTTCTCGCAGTTTTGGTAGTCGATTTTAAAGGCTGCCATGTCCCTCTTGGCGCAGTCTTTGAAGCGAAGCAATGGTCTCCCAACATCTCTTTTGGAATTCGCACTTCGCTTTCGAAGAACAAGGCGTGGTAAACGGGAGGGTTCCATCCTGTGCACATGCCCCAGCCAACGCAGTCGCCTCTGTTTGAGAAGCGCGGTCAGACTGGGTAGCTGTGCGATTTCTAGAACCCTCTGGTTTGTCACCCTGTCTTGCCACGATATTCCCAAGATCTTACGCAGGCAGCGCATATAGAAGGATTTGACACGGCGTTCGACTTTGGCATACGTCGTCCAGGTCTCGGGTCCGTCAGGCTTCTGTATTGAGCATACAGAAGTTTATTGCCTATATATTAAGGTGTGTATACATATTTTTGGCACTTTGTCTGTATTCAGAGCTGTGTTGTTGACTGTACGCAGCAACGTCACAATCGCTCGCTTCGTAAGCGCATCGTAGCTAGCTCGTCTCCTTGTCGTTCCTCTGTAGGCGCGCGAGAGAGCCTGACTTTATTTCGACCGTCCCGTATCGTCAAAGCTTGACGCCGATCGCAGCGCAGTCTGGCTCTGTCGCGCTAATACAGTACGAATACAGAGCGATAGAGATAGCTAGCTACTATAACGATATTATCGTAAACGTTTGTGCATTTGGCTACGTACCCTGGGTGCGTAGCCGAATGGCACAAACGCTCACAAAACGCTCACGAAACGAAGCGCTAGTAGATATCTATCCCTATCGCTCTTGCGTATTGGCGCGACAGAGCCGGACTACGTTTCGTTTTCGTTTAACGTCGGAGAAATGCCATTCGGCTACGGGGCCTGTTGTGTATGTTTAAAATTCTTCTAATAATTTCTTGGTGGAAACCAAGGATTGCTTTTAACGAGGAAACTTGTTAGAGTCGTATTTTGTAAACATTCATAAAAATCTTTTTCATATTCCCTTTTAAAAGAATTCCCCGCTTTTCCTTTTCGTCCGCGGCAGAAAAGTCCATCGATAAAAAATTTAAAAGCGGAAAAGTCGCTAAAGAATTTTAATTTCAGTGTAGTTCCATTTCGGTTTCCTTCGAGTTTTTCACGCTTCTCCGTGCTTTTCTGTTTTTGTTTTGTTTACTTTTCTAGACCATTTTTGTTTAGTAATAAAGTTCAATTCGATTTCAGTAACTTTAGTTACCGGAGATTGTTGACCAGCTGTTTACTTAAAAGGTATAAAATCGATATGAAATATCCATACTAATATTATAAATGGGAAAGTGCGTGTGTCTGTTTGTTTGTCCATCTTTCACGGCAAAACAGAGCGACGAAATGACGTGATTTTTTAAACGAAGATAGTTGAAGGGATACAGAGTGACATAGGCTACTTTTTGTCATTTTCTAACGTGAGCGAAGCCGCGGGCAAAAGCTAGTGAAGAATAAAATAATAAATAAATCCATCACCCGTTAACCACGAACGCTGTAGGTAAAGTGTTCAAAATGTAGTGTAAATTCATTATACGCGATATAATCAGTAAAGTCGTTATCAAGGTGCACTTTTCGTGGCAAATGGTACGGTTGGCAAAAACAACAAATACTTACATTTAAATATTGACTTTGTTCTTAACTACAAAATAAATACTTACCTTCTTAGGATTACACCTCTACGGTACAAAGCCTTTTCCAATCAACTATATATTTTTAAAACAATATACATCAAATGACAATGACAATTATTATGTCATAAAAGTACATTACGCGAAGTATTTTAATCCAAATAATCAAATGCACTCTAGATACGACTATCTACTATCTAGAATTGTTATTCAAGTAGTTCAAGTCAAAAGTAGTGCACGAAGCCAAATCTGTTGAACAAATTTTAGTTATTCATTCAATGTAATTTAGATAAGTAATTATAAATATGTATATATATCATAATTTATTAAGTATCTAATACCTATATAATTTTAAATACTTGTGTATTTGTTTTTTTGCCAACCATACTCTGCCACCAATACAGCACGCTGACAACGATCTTTAATAATCAGTTCTTTTATTACATACGAGTAAGTAAGTATATAAATATTTCTTGATTAAAACATTGCTACAAAATGTTATCCATACTAATATTATAAATGGGAAAGTGTATGTGTCTGTTGTTTGTCCGTCTTTCCGTTAAAACGGAACAACGAATTGACGTGATTTTTTAAGTGGAGACAGTTGAAAGGATGGAGAGTGACATATGCTACTTTTTATCTCTTTCTAACCCCCACTTCCTAAAATGGGGAGCGGAGCCGCGGGTTAAAGCTAGGTTTAAGATATTGTCGAAATCTTACTGCATATTTTTATAATTAAGATAAATATAAATAAATAAATATTCGGGGACACCTATGACACCTTACACATATGTATCAACCCCAAAGCTAATTAAGAAAATAACCAGCAATTATAGCCACTAAAGCTCTCTCGAATTCTAAGCATGTAAACAAACATTATACAAACATTATATTAAACATTATTAACATTGACGACCGGTGTGGCTCAGTCGGTAGTGACCCTGCCTGCTAAGCCGCGGTCCTGGGTTCGAATCCCGGTAAGGGCATTTATTTGTGTGATGAGCACAGATATTTGTTCCTGAGTCATGGATGTTTTCTTATTAATAATCATAATAGCTTTGTATGTATATAAGTATGTATTTATTTATTTAAGTATGTATATCGTCGCTTAGCACCCATAGTACAAGCTATGCTTAGTTTGGGGCTAAGTTGATCTGTGTAAGGTGTCCCCAATATTTATTTATTATTTTATTTATATTTATTTATTATCTTCGACTCTCAACCTGCTGTGACTTCATTTCACCAGCTTTTGTCCATTTTCGAGGTAAAAGTGACCCTCAAAAGCGCAAATCTTGTATGACGCGGCGGACGGCACTCAAATTGACAAAAACGAGTGGAGGGCCCTCGAGACCTGCCCTGCGAGATTGCGTTTCGTTTATTGCTTACTACGAGTTCTCATTTTAACTCCCGCCGTAAAAACGACGAGGTGTTATAAGTTTGACCTAAGTCTGTCTGTCTCGGGCACCGTAGCTTTCGAATAAATGATTATATTTAGATTTTTTTTTGGTTGAAAGCTGAATTAGTTGGGATCGGGAGTGTTCTTATCTATATTTAAAATTCGGTTCGGAGCTGCTCCGAGACCACGGGGACAATGCCGTCCTTGAAACGTCGGAGGTTATTGTTTAAAACATAGTAATACGCGATTAAGTCACGTTTGCAATTTTAAATATGTGTAAAATCGTGAAAGTTTAAATCAGTGTTCTTATCCATGTTTGATGAAAATCGGTAGCGCTAATAGCTCACAAGTAAATGTGTTAACACACTAAAAAAAAGTTGTATCGGTGTCGGACATTTTAAAATTTACGGATAGCCTACGTCCTTGTAATGGTCTTACATTTAGTATGTACCTACATCCTACATACTTACATACATTTTTTTTTATGAGGAACAGGTAAAACATTTGACCACAATCTCACCTGACGGAAAGTGCCGATGCAGTCTAGGATGAAGCATGTTTACCCAAAAAATGTCTATTCACTCTTGATTTAAAAAGATTTTATTAAACTAAACATATATCCTGGCGTTGTGTATACTTGTAATGTATTAGTTTACTAGCCTTTGCTCGCAGCTTCGTTCGCGTTCAATTCTAAAACTGCTGAATGCTCCGTACAAACTTCCACCGCCCATTTTAGGGAAGTGGAGGGTTAGAAAGAGACAAAAAGTAGCCTATGTCACTCTCCATCCCTTCAACTATCTCCACTTAAAAAAATCACGTCAATTCTTCGCTCCGTTTTCACGTGAAAAACGGACAAACAAACAGACACACACACTTTCCCATTTAGAATATTATATTACTAGCTTCGCTCGCGTTAGAAAGAGACAAAAAGTAGCCTATAGCACTTTCCATCCCTTCAACTATGTCCACTAAAAAAATCACGTCAATTCGTCGCTCCGTTTTGCCGTGAAAGACGGACAAACAAACAGACAAACTCACTTTCCCATTTATAATAAGGACTGTATCGTTAAGTATAAGGACAAAACAAACCTCGTCTAAATGTTGACATGTGCATAATTTTGTATTATTATGTTCCGAGAGTATGATCTGAAGGTATTGGTAAGCACTATTTGATATAAGAAGGTCTGATATTTTTTTTATTTTAGGGACTTTATGGTACTTTCATTAAGGTCTAGCAAATAAATTTCGGACAACCCCTATCTGGCTTAATTTGAGAATATTTCAATGACTCTTTGTACGATTTCAACAAACAAAGGTTAATATGCTGCCAAAATATATTCTTTAAGAGTCCTCTTCATGGTTTTCCAATTGGGTACTTGTAGAATAAATGCGGTGAATTTATATAAATTAATAAAACGCAATTTTGAGCAACGTTCCGGATTGCCGTAAATTTTTGATGCGAGCAGGATGAGAGAAACAGATAAAAAAATTAGCCATAGGCCAAAGTCTAATTGACATTCATGGTGTTTGAACAGTGCCTAAACCAGATCAATATAAACAGTGTATGATAGTCAAATTCGACATCAAAGTCGGAGTTAAAGTAAGCACCATGCCACATTCTCTAAATGGCCGCCATACACAGATCCTGAACTTTATTTTTTAAAAATAACAGTGGCTAGACTATGTCCAGATATTCTGCTTTGTGGATCATGTGTCGTTGAGGTTCGCACCGTACAATTTTTTTTCGCAATCGTATCGTCTTTTACGCACTTTGTGAATTTTCTAGTAGCATTTGTCCGGAATCCGGAATCGTAATTGGTACTGGAGGAGGATTAAGTCAATACTGTCTAAACCATATCCTTTACGTCGAGCTTCTAGGACAAAATGTGTACCTTATTAAGCCCATGTCTTGTTATAAGAAAAAATCTAATAGCAAATAAATACGGCTACTCAAAGTTGTCTTCATACTTAACGATACATTATTAGTATGGATAATATGGATTTCGATACTCATTTTACATACGGCACAAAACATCTTACCTCCATCAGGAATTTTATAGATCTCCATAATAAAAATCAGAGCGAAGGCATATTTTATCCCTTAAACGGCCCGCAATAAAACGGAGGCGACAGATAGAACATAATATTAACGCCACAACAAAAAAGAAATATTGCTGTGAATTTAACGAAATGAAATGAGTTTGAGGAAAAGGCTCAGTGCCGTTTTGTCCACAATGCTATTTCGTCATCTTCCTAAAACATGCCATGTCATAAGCATACATTTTCTAAGTCGTCACCTTAACTCGTGCATCATTAGTCTATGTACCTAAATAAAATAACTTGCGCCACTTACATTTTTTTTAACCTCTACAATTTTATAAGTCTTTATAATGACCAAAGACATAATTATGTAACTCCGTATAGACGGATAAAGTCTAAGAAAAAAATGTACCTCAAATCCCTAGAGAAAAAGGTACCTAGGTGGCCTAGATGACGTTACATCTTTGGGGAACGCTCGGCTAGATGGCGCTAATATTATATTCGACATTTTATCACATATCAAGGTAACAATATGGGCTACATTGTCAAAACTGAGGTTCAAAAGTTTTAAGCTTGTGTCGAGAGATGGTAGTCTATGCACTGTGATTACACATTTTACTTTAACAGTAACTCTCTATAATACTCGATCCTCTTTGATAATGACATTAGTCAACACTGTGGGCCTTTGGACACGAATATGGATACAGACAGAGACTACATACGAATGTTCCGCTGTCAACTCCCAACCGATTACGTCAATCGAATTAAATTTTTTTTTGATTTTGAAATAAAGTATTAATTCTTACACCTCAAAATTAAAGAGCTTACTCGAAGAGGCGTTATTTATAATGTAAATATCTAACATTTGTCTGTTTTAGTGGTAGAATGAAGTGTTTCATCATCATCATATCAGCCCTTTATCGCCCACTGCTGAACATAGGCCTCTCTTCTAGTACGCCACTTGTCCCGGCCCTGAGCTAGTCTCATCCAGTTGTGACCCGCAATTTTCCGGATGTCGTCCACCCAACGAGCTAACTAGAATGAAGTGTTTACTTACAGTTAAGAGTGACTAAACAGGGTTGTGAGCGAAGTGGCTCTAAGCCGTTAGAGGGAAATCCGTTGCGAGTGAAAAGATGGCGAGTCATTGCCCGAATGCGCCGTCACGGCCCTTTGTTGCTCATTGGGGTTACCACGGGAATACGATCGTTAGGGACGCTCAATCATGTCACTCAGCAAACTACTGAAGAAATGGTGTAAGAAGAGATCAATATGCTTACATAAAATAAGATACATTTTGATGCTTTGAAAAAAAATAGGTACAGTCAACCAATTAGAATCCTAGGCCCCTCTAGAACCCTATCCTATTGACACCGTGCTTTATTTTCTATAGAAGTCAGTTTGACTTTTAGTGTGAAAGGGTTCTATAAGTACAGTGGCCTAGGATTTAGATTGGTATACTGTACATACAAATTCATTAAGCTTTGAAAGTAAATACATCTCAATTTGTTTTATAATAATTATAATTGATAAATCACACTATACCGAATATTTTAGTTTGTTACCTCTTTAGCGTGTTTTAATAAGAGTTTATTTAAGATGCCAGATAATCATATTCACATTTAGATAAATGTATTTAGAAACATTATTCAAGATGTCAGATAATTTTGCTACATTGTTTTATCGCTATTATACATGCTGACTGGACCAGAAAAATACTAATCCGACGTATCCGAAGCACAGAAATGCTCTGGTAATTTCGAAATTATAGAAAATAGTATATAAATAGGGAAATGATAGAAATAATGGTGATTTTTATGTGCCTTTCGAAATTACCCCAATGCACCCTGCACTATTTTAGTCTTCAAAGTTACAAAATGAAGCTATACATCAATGGTGTACATATCATGCTAGGGAAGTTGTTTGCTTCGACCAAAGAGGATCGAGTATTATAGAGAGTTACTGTCGAAGTAAAACGTGTAATCACAGTGCATAGACTGCCATCTCTTGACACAGGCTTAGAACTTTTGAACCTCAGTTTTGACAATTTGGCCCATATAAAGCTTGATATGTGTTAAAATGTCAAATATTAATATTAGCGCCATCTATCTGAGCGCACCCCAAAGGTGTAATGCCATCTAGGCCACCGTACCTTTTTCTGTATGGTACTGCTACTGAGGTACGTTTTTTTCTTAGTCTTTTTTTTATTATTATAAATGGGCTTACTCTTGACCACAGACTAGCCAAAGGCAAAGACGTGGCCTACGATGGAGTGAGCTCGCCCAGAAGATTGATATCTTTATCTTTCTATACGGAGTTATTATATGTCTTTGGCTTCGACAGTGGAAGGAAAGTAACTTTCTGTTTTCCTCGTTGGCTCCTCGCTTTGTTTTCACGAATGAAGGATCAGTGTGTCATCTTTCAAGCGTTTCGCCTTTTTCAAGTTAACCGCCAGCGTGAACGGGATGAATGCGTTTCCATGAGCGGTTTATTTGTTTTCCCCTCACTGACTCGGAGACACGTGTTTTGTCCTTTAATACCAGCTGGTAAAAACGCATTTTATCCACTAGTGGGTAAAGTAATTTGACCTTGAATAAAGTCAAATTAACTGCTTTAAAATTGATAAAAGTAGGTGAATCTAGTAATAAAGATGATTTACCACCTGTGGAACTACTGGAAGCAGTGATAAACGCATTTTTTTTTGCGTTGTAGTTTCCTCGCTATAGTGAGGGGAAAAGTTTTGTGTTACACTCGGGTGCAAATGTATTTTACTTCTCGTGTGTTAAAAAACTCGCAAGTTCAGGATTCTATTCTCGAACCACTCGCTTCGCTCGTGGTTCAACTATAGAATCCTTTCACTTGCTCGTTTTTCAATTCCACACTCGGCGTTAAAATACAACTTTGCCCCCTTGTATAACAAATAACTATTATTTTAATGTCTTTATTTTTTAATATAATAATGCATAGTTTGTTGAAGCAAACGTTTGCAAAATTTAAAACTACTTATGTACGAAATTCTGAAGTTATTCATCATTTCATCAAATTGTATAAATAAAAAATGCTTCTCATATAAGTGAAATTTAAATTTCTTTTTGAGAAATAAATGATTCCTGAACCCGTTTTCAGGCATTGTTTTTGTAAAAATTTTGCCTAGTTAACTTACACGGACTCTAAAATGACAAATAAAAATTCTTAACATATTTTTATCATAAATTATACAAAATATAAAATAGTAAAAACCTTAAAGTTTATAGCACAGGTAATAACAGATACTATCATTATAACCAACGTAAACCATATATTTCGTGTACACCATCGGGCTTTGTCAAAATGACAATCTTTGACATAAAACGCCAATCAAAATCCTGTCTGGCTCTGTCGCTCAATACGAAACAGCGATAGAGATAGCTAGCGACGATAACGATATTATCGTGAGCGCTTGTGCATTTGGCTACATACCCAGGCCCCATGGCCGAATGGCATTCCTGCGATGCGAAATACCACCGAAACGCCACAGAAATGTAGTCTGGCTCTGTCGCGCCAATACGCAAGAGCGATAGAGATAGATAGCTACGAAAGAGATATTATCGTGAGCGTTTCGATATCTCGCATTTAAAACCTCATTTCTCAACTTCTCCCATATTATCACACCGTTTCAACCGACTTATTCGAAAATAAAAGCTATCGTTACATCGTTAAATACCTAAAGGACGACCTCAGGGGGGTTACCTTAAAGTACTAAAGGCATTCAGTTTAAGTCGAGAGAAAGGGACAGAGCTATACCAGTTCTATAGCTCCGTCCCTCTTTCTCAACCTAAATTGAACGGCTTTAGCACTTCGTGGTAACCCCCCAGGACCCGACAGGGACAACGGTTTGACAACGGTTTAATTTAGGAGAAACTTTTTATCAATGATATCGATTTTTTGCGTGGGATAAGTTCGATGTAATCGGGTCACAGAGGTTTTGATTTGGCAAAATAAAATTACAATAATGCTGGGTTCTAATACATTTACCGCAGTTATGTCAGTATACATAAAGAGGTAACTTAAGCTAAAAGTAGAATACCTAACTAAGTCTGCCGTCTATCTTGCAATGACAAAGTGTGGAAAGGTCATAAGAAATTTCCAAATTTCTGTAGACATTATGGCGATGGCGTCTCATAATGTGAGTTTTTAATACTGTTCTATTCGATTCGATGCAAAAATAGCTTATAAATACTGATTCTATCCAGACAACTCAAATGGACTTGGATCGATACTATCTAAACGGTGTCATTTAGTTTTTGTGAGTCTTGATCCCACCAAAGCATCTATGTACGATCATGCAAGCTCTTTTTAGGGTTCCGTACCAAAAAGGTATTTTATATATAATTATTATAAATGAGCTTACTCTTAGCCACAGACTAGCCAAAGGCAAAGACGTGGCCTACGATGAAGTGAGCTTGCCCAGAAGATGCCTATTCATACACCCTTGATTTAAATGTTGCCAGGTCATATGAGCTTCGAATGAAATGAGCAAGGAATTCCATTCCTTGGCAGTGCGCATAAGAAAAAGCAAAGCTCGTGCGAATTCGCGGAATATCTACCAAGTACGAATAAAAACCGGCCGTGCGTCTAAAAGTCCGTATGGTAGAATGATCGAGCAAAATGCACGATATTGAATGATATCCTAGGTCATACATACAAATCACGCCTATATCCCATAAAGGGGTAGGCAGAGCACATGAACTACTAAGTTTCAGTGCCACTCTTGGCAAGAAGGTGTTGAAAGAAATCCAAATTGTGACATCCGCTTTGTGTGGTAGGGCACAGCACAGCGGATATTGTCTCACTCGAATCTAGAGCAGAGCCCAACTGGGGTAGTACCTCCGCCTTACAGAAGACCGCAGCCAAATAGCACTAGACCCTACTCATAGTGTTGTGTTCCTGGCGGTGAGTAAGGCTGCCAGAGCTCAACGAGGGTGCGGTGTGCTGATGACGGGAGGACTTACGGAACTAACTTGTTCCGTTTATTGTCCTTTGAGTCGTCGGCAACCCGAACCCTCCTTAGAACTTGTACACTCCTTTTTACTGTGTACTTAACACAGCAAAAGGGAATGTACAAGTTTCTAATGGGGTGGCAACGCGCATGTGACACTGTTTGAGTTGCAGGCGTCCATAGGTTACGGTGACCGCTTTACATCAGGCGGGCCGTATACTTGTTTTCCACCGACGTAGTATAAAAAAAAAAAAAAAAAATTGCATTAACAGGTTGCCAGCCTCTCGCCTACGTCACAATTTAACTCATAACCCACAGTCGACATTTACGACACCCACGGGAAGAAAGGTGGTGGTGAAATTCTTAACCCGTCACGTTAGGTCATATAATGAAATAATGATATTAGTGTAAGTCCGAGTTGGTCTGTTAGGTACAGCAGCATTTTGATTTACGTCCATCACAAGCCTGAACATCTAGTGTGCAATAACGTTTTTTCCGGCGTGCAGCAAGCGGTCGGTGCATTGATCTGTCAGCAATACTTGCGTGACAAGCCCATTTCACGCCGGTGCACGCTGCGCTTTTGTGCACTAGACTAACTGGGTGTGTGGCTTGTAGAAAACTGCAACAATACAAAAAAGTTACAGCTAGCAGAGCGGATCTCAAGTACCTAGCTTTTAATATGGATATGACTTGTGCCTTTTTTAAATACACGTCATGTGATTTTTAAACAATCTATTATTATTACATTCACACCGCAAACTTCGTTGAATAATTAGATTAAATTAATGTTATTTTTGCAACAAACAGACAAACGTAAGAAAAGTATTTTATTCCAAATAAAGGAGTTTGTGTACACAGGAACCGTGTTATTTTCATTTTTCTATTCTTTGAGTCGTAATAGAAGTGTGCAATGCGCAGACGAAATATTAAAGAAGAGGAACTTAAATAAATAAACCGTTTAAAAAAATAACAAACCTTTTTTATTTATTGTCATCATAATCTTTGCACAATATTCACAAAAACATCAAAAAGAGTTTTATTTTTATGTTCCGGTACATTTTTTTGGGTGTATAGATAAAATAATAAATTATGCGAGTCATACCTACCTATCAATGTTGATATGTATATAAATCGCTACCAGCAATCCGCTCTCTAGTTATAGCATGTATATGAGCAATACAGTTTTAAAATTATATTATTTTGATTGAACGAGCCCACTAAAATTGCGTGCGTGAGACAGGTTATTCTAGCAGTCCAAGTTTAAACAAAATTGAATTAAGTTTTATTATCTAGCTCATAAATTACTAACTATGTATTACTAATGATTCGTGATTGTCAAAGCGGACCCCAGGCTCCCATGAGCCGTCGCAAATGCCGGGACAACGCAAGGAGGATGACTAATGATTCGTAGAAAAACGAGCTATAGCAGTAAGTATATTTGTCATAAATCACGCACATGATATGTATATATCGCAACTTCAATTGATTTCTGAAGTAACCAGAAGCTAGAAGTACTTTAAAAATTAAGTACTTAATGCTAATTTGAAAATGTATTCTCTAAGTATGCCTAAAGATTAGCCTTTTTTTACAGTTAACACAATATCTAAAACATTACCAACCATTTTTACTTAAGCGGAATCTATTGGATGTAACCTGAAATAGGTAACAATATCCGAAGCACGTCTCAACGTCTCAAGTCAATATAGCCAATAACTAAAATGGCGGCCTTCAGCAAAACTGTGGCTGACCTCTTTTCTTTCTAAAATAAACTTTTGAATGTTCCCGTCCAAGCGGAGACAAGACGGCGTTTGAGGCCGATTATGCTTCAATAATTTAATAATAAATAAATATTATATCCAAGTTTTCGTCAACAAGTCCCTGAGGAGAATATGCCAGCAAACACTCATTGACGAGGAAATCGCGACACGAAAATGGAGATGGGTTGGACACACTGTTCGGAGAGGGGAAAGAAATAATAGAAATAATTGCGTACAGAAATTATGAATGAATTCATTGATAGATTTGCCATGCACTTGTGAAACTCAGTGTACCCTCTACACAATTATTGAAGTGCTAGTTAAAATGCCTTGAAAGACAACTTTCTTCCGATCGCATTTCGTCACCACTAATCCTCGTGAGCCTCTGATCCTGATTACTCACTTCCGTTGGCGCTACAAGCCTTTGTGGGTCTTGGCCTCCTCCACAATCTTCCTACAGTTGTCACGAAGTTTGGCGACCTTCTTCCAATCTGATCTTGATTGATTCGAGTTTATTTTACGATTAGTCATAATTTGGAGACCGTGACAATAGTCTTATTTTCTGGAACGCATCTTCTTTCATACACATTTATTTCATATGCACCAATTTACCGAATAATCGTTTAGGTCGTGTCAAAATAAATCGTCGAAGCAGAATCGGGCTGCTGAATTTTATTTTCAGACAATAAAATAATTCATTGCATCAATTCCTATATTGCATTTTATTTTTTCATATTCAGCAAAATTTTATGGACAGATGAATAGCTCTCATTACTTCCCGTTGTAACGAAATATTGGTAGGTATCATTTATTATTTATTTAGTAGTAAAATATCCATACTTTCGTTGATATTTGTAAACCTAGTTGCAAAGGCATAATATTATGATCACTGAATCTTTATCGTCACACAACCCGCTTAGCAGCTTTTATTATTTTTACAAATTGTTAATGCTTATAAGTTTGAATGAATAGATTTGTTTTTCAGTAATAGGTACAGTCAACCAATTGGAAACCTAGGCCACTGTAGAACCATGTCATAGTGACGTTATACATCAGATTGTAAGAAAACTCTTACTGCTTGTCAATTTGACATGGTTGTAGAGTGGTCTAGGGTTCCAATTGGTTGACCCATTTCTTAAAAGTAAGTTTCTTGTGTTATAAAATAACAATTTTGAAACACAAGAAACTTTCATCCTCCTTGCGTTATCCCGGCATTTGCCATAGCTCTTGGGAACCTGGGGTCCGCTTTGACAACTAATCCCAAGATTTGGCGTAGGCACTAGTTTTACGAAAGCGACGGCCATCATGACCTTGCAACCCGAACAGTAACTAGGCCTTATTGGAATAAGTCGGGTTTCCTCAACATGTTTTCCTACACTGAAAAGCGACTGGCAAATATCAAATGACATTTCGCACGTAAGTTCAGAAAAACTGGTATGAACCGGGGTTCGAACCCGCGACCTCCGGATCGAAAGTCGCACGCTCTTACCGCTAGGCCACCAGCGCTTTTTTTCCACATAACACAACACAAGAAATTTTATCATAATATATTTGTTTCATAAGTTTCATAACTTATTAGAAAAGTTTGATTCACGCGCCAGTTAGGTCTGTGATTCCACCTGCTTACCAAGTCCTTAGCTCCGTAGATAATTGTTAATTTTACGTACGTACCAACAATAAACATATACAAGCCTGGTATTAAACAAGGCATTTTATAATATCTCCTAGAAAGCTCATTCAAATATATAAGGTTGAGATATAAATGTTTTTTACGATCTACTGATCTACACAGAGACATAGTTGGGCTATTTTTTTTTTTCAAAGTGGCCTAAAATGGATACTTTTTACACGATTAATACACAAAATCGCGACTCGCGAGGTCTTTCGATCCTGATAATAGAAAAAAGAATGTCCCAAGATTTCCATACATTTTTTCGAACCTTCCATTCCGTTACCGCCATACAAAAATGTATGAAAAGATGGTACCTTGGGACACTTTTTTTCTCCTATTAGAATTGAAAGAGCTAGCAATTCTGAGTGGAAAGCACATAAAATTTCCTAATCCAAAAAAAGTGCGGTGGACAACTTTGAAAGAAAATGGCCCAGTTTGTTCTTGTTATTTTTGATGTTTCTCTTGGAGAAGAGATTGGTTCTGCAATATTTTTGATGTCATTCTTTCATGCGTGAAGTCTGTGGTTTTTACTATCTGTAGATCCGTGGTCCGTTATATGAAAATCTGGTTTCCAGAGCTTTAGACGAACGAAAGTGATGCATGACAAGTGACTGACAAAAAAGCGACTATGATACCGCTTTTTGTCTTTTTGAACGAGACATCAGCATCCCTATCAGCTCTGGGTGCCCAGAAAACCAGTGCCGCGTCTATTAGACACGGTATTCGCTGAGTGGCATCCTTTTTGGTGTACTAGTTATTAAGTATTACTTGTTTTTATCATGTATATGTATGCCAAATAAATATTTTCTATTCTATTATATTTATTTTATTCTATCCACGCTTATCTGCGACATATCCAGCCAAAAATTGGCTTCATAATAGCAAGAGGTCAAAGTTACCTTAGTTCGTTCAATAGTTTGAACTGTCCTGTGCAAAGTAAGTGGTAGCAACAAGGATCGAGCACTCCCGTGGGCCGGACGACCCGGTCCCTGAAGATTAGATTAAGCAATAAATAACATTTATTTTATTTATATCCGAACTGGGATGCGGCACGTGCCTGTTTTCACAAATCTGAATATGTCCAATGTATATTCAAATAATTATAAGTACACGTTGAAGTTTTACGTAAAATGAATAATCCCATTCATCGAATTATGAATTAGAGAAATATTCCAATTTTAATGTCATCTTTGAATGAACTTGCGGCCATACAACCTAAATTTTAGTAAGATGTGATGTGATTAATTAATACAAAGTAAACAATTCATCCATACCTATAATATTATAAATGGTGAATTGTATGTGTCCGATTGTCGTGGCAAAACGGAGCGACGAATTGACATGATATTTAAAGTGGAGATAGGTACTCGTAGTTGAAGGGACGGAGAGTGACATAGGCTATCTTTTGTCTCTTTCTAACCCCCAATTCCCTAAAATGGCGGTGGTAGAAGTTTGTAAAGAGCATTCCGATATTTTCAAATTTAATGCGAGCGAAGCCGCATGCAAAATCTAGTAAAATATCAATGTTACTTATAAAGTGGAGTATGTAGAGGTATATTTGAAATAAACAACAAAAACTCAAACAACAGACCACACGATGCCACAAATCAGTTTCCACTAAGTTTTACAAACACAAACGTATCTCGCAATTGCTATTTGGTTTGCGGCCGAAATTTAGCTACAAAGGATAAACAAACACACACACAGGCGTCAAAAATCAACGAAACAATTGAAACTCTGTTCAAAGAGAACACATGAATGCATTGTAAAACATATCAAAGGATTGAAATATTCAGAATCACGCTGGTATGTTTACTCTTGAGCAAAGACATATGTAACTCGGTATAGACGAATAAAGTCTAAGAAAAAAACGTACCTCAAAGCCCTAAAGAAAAAGGTACGATGGCCTAGATGGCGTTACACCTTTGGGGAACGCTCGGCTAGATGGCGCTAATATTAATATTTGACATTTTAACACATATCAAGCTAACAATATGGGCCAAATTGTCAAAACTGAGGTTCAAAAGTTTTAAGCTTGTGTCGAGAGATGGCAGTGATTACACGTTTTACTTTGACAGTAACTCTCTATAATACTCGATCCTCTTTGGTCTTGAGTTATCTCTGAGTTTAGATATTGGAGTTTTTGCGTGGAATGTTTCTATCCCTTTATTGTTTGAGGTATTTAGGTGAGAAACGTAGAAGTAGGATCTCATAAGCTCAAATATCTAATCTAGATTGCTGAGCTAAATCAAAGAATTCCTTTTATGTTTCGCCTAGCTTATTTATAGCTACGTTTTGTTCGTAAGTAGGTTGATCTGAGATTATTTTATATTAACAACATTTTAAGTGCAAACCTGTATAAGATTCAAGGTCTCCTAGTGGTTACACCTAATATTTTGATAAAAACATCTTCAACATCCTGTAAACTGTAAATACACACGGAATATAAATAACATTTTGGTAAATCAAAACCAATATTGTCAATTGAGATACAAAGAAACAGGCATACTTATATCCACCCAAAAATCGTCGCAAGTTATCACGATAAATTATTAAGGCAAATACGGAAAATTAGGGTGCCCTCTATTTCGCCTATCATTAATTCGCATAATTTGAAGTCGCATAACAGATTTGGCATAACATAATTGTTCATAACATTGAATAAGCATAATATTAAAAATGCATAATTCTTATTTCGCATAACAATGAATCTGCATAATTGAAATTTGCATACTACTATTACGCATAACTTTAATTATCCTAAAATGAATTGCCATACTTACTAACTGTATGGATGGAGCAAGCGATTGGATCAATCAGGGGCTGATTTTCCAATTTTGAGCGCTCGATTTTGAGTGTTTAATTTTATACTGTCTCGCTTACTAAGCATGAATAGGGGCAAGTAAGGTACAGCGGGGCAAATCTCGAGTGGGGGGCAGATGTAACTGGTCCATTTCTCCCATGATTTACAATGTTTGCATTATTAAATAGAGTGTCCACCGGTTATATGGTAGGCGTGTTCAGTGAATACATGTAAGTGTAATAATGGAAAAAATGGATTAGTTACAATTGCCTCCCAGTCTAGATTTGCCCCGCTGTACCTTACTAAAGAAATTGAAAATGGATAGTATTTAAATAATATTATTTCATCGTTCAGATTTTCGAGCGACGAAATCGAGGACTAGAAATTTTAATATTTGGTCACAGGGGTAAGTTAACAGGCCAGTAGCCTTACTAAATCCAATGAGGTAGTACAGCGATATAAATAAAAAGGTTGTATACTAAACAACTAGCTTAAGATATCAAGTTAAAATTTGTATGAAATTACTTTGCACTCTTGTGGCTAAAATGCAAATTTGGTATCTGTTTTCGAACAGCAAAGTAAGCCTTTACCCGTTAGTGTTGGTGAAAATATAATTTTCTTGTATGCCATTTAATAATTATACGAAACAAAGTTATGCTTATTATACTTATACCAATTCATCGTTATACCAATTTACATTATGCGCATTAGCATTATACGTAATCTGTTATGCGAAATAATGATATGCGTATTAAACGTTATGCGTAATAAACGGTATGCCAATTCATATTAGGAGTATTCAGTTATGCGAATTAATATAGACCCGGAAAATTATTGTTTTAGTTATAAACGTTCACTAAAGTTATCAAGCTGATAAAGTTCGTTTGTCCCTTTCCGACGTATTGGTGTGATAGAAAGGGACAAATGAACTTTATCGGCTTGATAACTTTAGTAAACGTTTATGAATAAGGGGGTTAGTATATCATAGTTACAAAGTATAGAGTGTAAAACCGATTAATTATACACACATACATAACTCATTTAGGGTTTAGGTTGAGCACAAAAGGTGCGTGTAAAGTCATTGTTCAACAAAATATCGCTTCAATACCAAAAGGCTTCACATCAATTAATGGTTTAACCTCAAATAAAGGATATTAACCTCAAATTTAATCGTTCCCAAATATTCAAATTCACGGCACAGTTAAACTTGCCGACGCGTAAGCGAGTTTGTAAACTATTAATTTTATTCCTTAAGCATAAGGCTTCAATTCCAATGTCAGATATTTGGTTAGATTTCTTGAAGATCATAATACATTTTATGTAAATTTGGATAGCAAACTCCAATCGGTAGAGTTTTGTGATACTTTGTTTAGAAGCGGGGTGCATCCTAATCATCTTGAAATGACCGAAATTGGCTAAGAGGTAATTTCATCTTTCAACGCAGCTACAAAATTAAAATACTGTTACTCAGAATCAACGATATTTAACGCGACGTGGTCGCGGAAGACACCGCCGCGACCACGGCCAGTGCAACCTGGCCGAAACGTTGGGAAAAATGGTAAACTAATGTTAATTAATCGCGTTCGACCTGTATGTGACTTTAAATATGTGTACAAATCGCGAGAATTTAAAGTGTTATATTTCAGAATCAACGAATTTAGGTAACTGATTTACATCGCTGGCTTGGTGATCCAAAATGTGTTTGGAGAGAAGAGAAAATGATACGTTACGTGACGATAGAAATGCAGTCTGACTCTGTCGTGTCACTACATAAGAGCGATCGATAGGGGAGCTAGCTGCGAAAAGCTTACGAAGGTTAAGCGATTATGAGATTGGCTAGGTACCCTGGCTTACGATGGAACGTCCGCATACCAGACTGGCCAGGTAATATGTTTTTTTTTTTTCAATAGATCTCATGACTAATAACTACATAATTTAATTGACAAAAATAATAATAATGTTTTTTATTTTAAACTCGGACTCAGTGCCAAATATCGAATCTTTCGCCCATCTAGTCATTTACATCTCGTTCGAATTCATACATAAAATCAAACCTAAAACGTTAAAAGTTTGATATTATGGATCCTTTTCAAACTGAACATGATATATTCTTGAAGGGTGCCTAAAATATATTCGAGTAAAAATAGGTTTCAGTTCTCATAAATGAAACTATTTGATATGCGGCTAGCGGGCGAGTCGGAATAAAACAAGGTCTAGGGTAAGATAATGTATAATGCAACTTTTCTTAAACATGCAATGAAATATTGTCTTTACGTTCCTTAAAATGGGCTGGGAAGTATCGCTTTTTGGGCGCAACAACTCGAGAGGACTGTAAAGGGATTTCATATTATTTTTTAGGCCTAGGCCTGCAAAGTAACTTTTTTATATAAAATATAAATTAATAAATATTGTCCTTTAGAGCATTTTTTTTTATTTCATTGTATGTTTGAGAAAAGCACTATACATGCCTCGGCGTGAAAACGGATTCCCGGCCTCGTATCCGGCCTCGCTCGCACGCTCGCTCGGCCGTATATACCCACTTGGCCGGAAATCCTCATTTTCCCGGCCTCTGATGTAATGTACTATTGTAGGAGGATATAAAATGGGTCCGGTCAATGTTGGAGACGGTTTATTTCAAAGGTCGTAATGGTACGACATTCGAAATTTAGAAATGTGATATTCATATACTCATACTCATATTTATTAATAATATCAATTACAGGTCAAGCTTACATATTATATTTACAATCACAGAACAATTCGTAAATTTATATAGGTATACATTTATTTATTTTATTAATTAGATTTCATATTATACATTCATATTTCGAGTTAAGTATTCCTCGACATTATAAAACGGCCGCTCAATGAGCCAATTTTTGAGTTTCACTTTGAAACTAACAAGAGAAGGTGCATCAGTTATAGATGCTGGTAAATATACACTGAGAGAAAATACAACCAGTTTTCATGTTCGTTCAACATGTTTTTTGGTTAAAATAGCGCCTACGTGCTCTTTGGTTCAAACAACAAGCTACTTGTCATTTGAATCGGCAATATATTTGAATCAACAAGTCGATTTTATAAAAACAACCTGACACATATTGTTTTAAACATACGTTTGGCTGATTCAAACGGATAAACCGCAACAAGTCGAACTTGTTAAATTCACAATGCAAATTTCTCTCAGTGTATATTATATGTTTTGTGGCTTTCCATTGAAAGTGTTACGAGTATAAGTTCAAATAACACTCTTCGTAAGTGCGTTTTCACATTATTCGATCCGATATCGGATGTCGGACCGATATCTTATAATATATTACAGGCGTCATCTTGAAGTTTTTCCATTGAAATCCTTCCGACATTCGATATCGGATCGGATAATGTGAAAACGGACTAAAGCTATAAGCAATTCATCTTAATAATGATCTATTGTGAAAGTGTGTGTCCGGAAGCGAGGGTGTCATGAATTTTTTAACGCTTTAACGGACAAGAGTAAAAAAAACCATGAAATCCATCCTCATCGCCACCCTGTATAATTCTAAAAGCCCTGTACAAGAAAACAATACAAAATCCACACACATTACAGGGTGGTATTTTTTGTTGTACCTGGTCTAAGGCCAGTTTTATTTCTCTATCGAATTAAAGCTAAAAACTATTCAAATCTATATAAAAAATCTAGAACAATTTGTTTACTAAACATTTCTTAGTCTACGTTACAACTACCTATTTAATTGAAAAAATCAAGGTAAGTAATAGAGTGTATGAATAATATTATAAATACTCATTCAATAGCGGTATCAATATCGTTGAAGTTTCGGTATGTTGCATAATCTGGGGATTAAACGCTCAAATTAATCAGTACAGGCTGAGCAAAGTTTTGAATAAACAAATAAAGCCAAGTGGCGTCATTCGCACAATACAAACACAAATTGTTTACTAATCGTTTGTCTTTATTATTTATTTATTTTATTTTTATTTATTATTCAAATAAGTTACACAGCATAACAGTAAAACCAAAGCACTGTGAAACTAAAAAATAAAAACAATAGGTATAAATATAGCACATAAAACAGTAAAAATCAGACAAAAAAAAAACAATATTCTATTTAGGCGACGACGTAACAGCGTGACTCCGTTGCGTCGTCTGACACTTTGAATTTATGTGTCACTTTGAATTAGGTTAGTCGTAAATGTAATAATGTGGGCAAAACAAATGAACTACTTTTAAAATAGAAAAAAACAATACTTAATTAAAAATACAACTTAGTATACCAAATGAGATGCTGCTTTGAATTAAATTACTCACAGTAAATAAAAAGAAAACACAGTGGTAAATAACAGTAACACAATATAGCACAGACTTATTTTAGAGACAGAAAAAACAATGTCACCGCTAAGAGTAGTAATTCTTGTCGGGTTATAAGAAAATGCCATTTTCAGTAAAGATGGTGCTTTTTGCCCGCACTAGTGCGCAAAGTGGTTCATTTCATGTCAGGTTGAAACTCAGAGAGCCATCTGTACTGAAAAACGTCGTACGATACACGTGCGAAAAGGAAATTCCTAACTCGTGTCGATTTAAAACACTCCTTTCGGACGCGTTTTAATTAATAGCCACTCGTTTGGAACTCCCTTCTCCGCACTTGTATCGTAATTTACTATTAAATTTTTAATAGCCAAAATCTTGCAATAGTTTTACAAACAGAGCTATTAACTGCCGGAAGCCTCAGAACTCACCAAGTTCAGTTCATTTAGTGTCATCCACGAAGACTCGTAGCTTCATCAAATCTAACCTCTAATAACATGACATTACGAGTCAACCCGCTCGTCTTCGCGAACGGTACGGTCTATAACTATCTCAGACCTCCAGACAGATTCATTCTGAAAGTTCTTTCATTACGGTCTCCTTTGTGACGTCAGTCACGCCGCGCAGATTGTGTAAGAATATAATGAACGGGCATTTTAGTCATGCCAATATTAAGAGGAACTATTCCTTAGAAACGTAGCTCCTAAGTAATTTCTCTTCGGGGTATAGACATTTTTGAATGTTTACACGATCTCTTTTGTCTCTACGCTAATTATAAAGTCGAACATTTTTGTGGTTGAAATGTAACAAATGGTGTCTAAATAATTTCAATTGTGTAGGTATTCAAAAGGTACATATATAAGGACTATTATTTACTAACAAGAAGATTGTTTGTATGCAAAAGGTAATTTTACTACTATCGTCTTAAAAGACATTTAAAAACAATGAATGCAAAATACGGAAGTAGGTGATTTAATTTAATGCGTAGGGTGCCTGAATGGAAATCAGGACAGGCGGGCGGGTCGGCGGGAGAGTAAAGTTTCCGACGTGCTGCGATTATTGGACGGCGTGACTCGCTTTTGGAGATTACATATTCACATATTTATACTTTGCCTTTTACTTTAATTAAATATTTTTCTATATACCACGTCGGTGGCAAACAGGTATACGACACCCAGATGGAAAGCGGTCACCGTAACTTATGGACGCCTGCAACTCAAGGGCTGTCACATGCGCGTTGCCGACCCATTAGAAACTTGTACACTCCTTTTTTGAAGAACCCCATACTAGTAGTTCATCGGGAATACCTCGACAGGAGCACATTCCGCAGCCGGAGCGTTCGTGGGAGGAAATTCCTCTGAAACCGCACGGTGCGCGACCATTTAGGTTGCAAGGTGTGTGGATGAGCGCCCTGTCGATGGCGAGCGGTGCGATGATGAAAAGTGGCCGTTAGCATCATGTCAAACAGTTCTTCAGAACACAACCCATTGTACAGGCGATAGAACACACATAAGGAGGCGAAGTCTCTCCTTAGACTTAAGGGTTCAATACCGCCTATGAGTTTGGGATTGTCGACAAATCGTACAGCGCGTCTCTGGTCCAATATGTTGACCCTTTTTAGGGTTCCGTAGTCAACTAGGAACCCTTATAGTTTCGCCATGTCTGTCTGTCCGTCCGTCCGTCCGTCCGTCCGTCCGTCCGTCCGTCCGTCCGCGGATAATCTCGGTAACCGTTAGCACTAGAAAGCTGAAATTTGGTACCAATATGTATATCAATCACGCCAACAAAGTGCAAAAATAAAAAATGGAAAAAAATGTTTCATTAGGGTACCCCCCCTACATGTAAAGTGGGGGCTGATATATTTTTTCATACCAACCCCAACGTGTGATATATTGTTGGATAGGTATTTAAAAATGAATAGGGGTTTACTAAGATCGATTTTTGATAATATTAATATTTTTGAAAATAATCGCTCCTAAGGGAAAAAGAAGTGCGTCCCCCCCCCCCCTCTAACTTTTGAACCATATGTTTAAAAAATATGAAAAAAATCACAAAAGTAGAACTTTATAAAGACTTTCTAGGAAAATTGTTTTGAACTTGATAGGTTCAGTAGCTTTTGAGAAAAATACGGAAAACTACGGAACCCTACACTGAGCGTGGCCCGACACGCTCTTGGCCGGTTTATTAATTGCTTTCAATCCATACTAATATTATAAATCAGAAAGTGTCTGTTTGTTTTCAATGCAAAACGGAGCGACGAATTGACGTGATGTTTTAAGTGGAGATAGTTGAAGAGATGACATAGGCTACTCTTTGTTTCTTTCTAGCCCCCCGCTTAGCTAAAAGGGGGGTGAAAGTTGATGGATCATTCCGTAATTTTCGAATTTAACGTGAGCGAAGCCATGTCATAATCAAACATCGTAACTTTTCCAGCAGTTTTGGTGCAGTATTATGTGCGTCTCGCCCGCGCTATTTAATGAATAATGATATTTGATATTTTTTTCGATGTCCGAATGATATTAGTGTAAGTTAAAATTGACCTGTATATCGTCCATTTCGGCCAAAGGCGCGGGGTGAAGTCCGATAACATAAACATCCTAAACCAATATTAGTTTGGTGTCACCCGTGGCTGGAGTGTGCTCTGAGGGCCTACCGCGAATGTAGAATTCCGGAAACTTTCTCTTTTATTCTAATTACGGAGCCATTAGTGTGAAAGAGATAGATGGCCGCATTGTAAACTTCGATATTCGCGGTACGAGTAGACCCTCTGTATCTTTATGATAGTACTTTTCGCTGCAGTCTTATTGCCAAATCTTCTTTCCTTTAGGGCCACTTGCACCAACGAAAATGGGTTAACCCATCATTTTATACGGGATTCGACAGATGACAGTCCACTAACCCTGAAGTGGTTGGTACAAGTGGGCCTTAACCTTTTAAACGCTTTGCCTCTCGTTCAAAGTGAGGCCTACACGTCAATACCTGCTAAGTAGTAATACATATTAACGAAAATACACCTTATCTGTCAGCAGGACAATTACTTTGACAGCGTCCGCCATAGCAACTTTAGGCGTTACTGGCGTCGTGGGCACGACAGCACACGAGGCCTTTAGGCAAGCGTTTTTGATGGTCAAAAGGTTAAGACGATACAGGAGGGGTCAATCTCCATACAAACGCTCTAGACTATTTCCGCCCTGGTTTTTGAAGATAGATCAATGTTTTTTTTTCAACACAGAATATTATTATTTTTGTATCGGACCGCCTTGATTTTTTTTTGGTATTCTTATTATTAAAGACGCTAGAGCCCATCAAAAATTTCCAAAAACGGCCTTATTGATTATGGCGCAAAAAAGGTGTGGTATTCAAAATTGGTAACAATTCATCATCATCATCATCATCATCATATCAGCCGAAAGACGTCCACTGCTGGACATAGGCCTCCCCCAAAGATTGCCGCAATGACCTGTCCTGCGCCACCCGCATCCAGCGGACTCCTGCGACCTTCACCAGGTCATCAGTCCACCTTGTTGGGGGCCTACCCACGCTTCGCCTTCCGGTACGCATTAGCATTAGCCAATAAAACTAAACGGTCCGACACAGATTATTTCATTTTTATTCAGATTCATTTGTTCTGAATTGACTCCTTTCCTTTTTAGCATTTTCGCCCCTGTAGCGTCTTAAGTTTTGATTTCTAATATGACACTTGAAGAAGTCGCCATGGATGACGTTTGAGTGGTGAAAGTTTTGTGTTTCACTCCCGTGCCTTCGCGACGCTCAATATTCTAGTTTTCGAATAACTCGGTGCACAAGTATTTTAGTTTTGAATTATTTATCTTTCTTATGGGTACCTATCAATGTTAGCACAAGCGGTTAAACTGATTTTATTGTTAATAATCATTTGTACTAAATCTGCTGAACTTAAACTTACTAGGTAACATAGAGGAGTAAGTAAAGGGAAGAGTTGTAACTTGTAACTCCATACATCAGTAAATGCGGGTTATTTGTACAGGCATAGTTAAGTGACATCTAGCGACAATCACGCGTCAATCACGAGTCAAATAGCGTGAATTATCAGTACCACTAATCGATACTAGGTGGCAACAATGTTTCGTCGGCCAAAAACTTAATATTAGAACAGTTTACAACTTATATTACAAGCAGAAGGATTGAAAACAAAATACTTATTAATACTATTGTAATATTAGCTAAAAATTGGTAAGCATTAGACTAGAATGCTGTAAAGCGTTCGAAACGTCGGGATGAATAATAAATTCGTTATACGCGATATAATCCGTTTCCATAGTTTTATTTCATGAGTAACTATCGCGGTAACCGAAGACAATATTACTAGGTAGACAATATAATAAACATATCAGTCTCGCCACTACTTAGACATGCATAGCGCTTTCTAAAACAGAATCTAGAACAAGGCCTTTCTTGAAACAGTCTCAAATATTCTCAACGAAAGTATGTATATCAAAATATTAATAAAACGAAGTGCTGGTGGTCTAGCAATTAGAACGTGAGACTCTCAATCCCGGGGCGGCGGGTCCGAACCTCGTTTCGTACTCGTACAATAGTTATTTGTTTTACAAGGGGGCAAAGTTGATGTTTAACCGTACGTGCCAATATTGATACCCGAGCAAGCGAAAGATTCCAGGATTCCAAAAAGTGGAATCTTGAGCGGGCACGAAGGTTAAACAAACTTTGCCGCTGAGTGAAACGCAAAATTTTTCACCACACCAACACGTACAAAATACTGACTATAAAACATCAAACTAAATCAAATTTATCAATTTGTTCAATATTTATAATTCAATATCATCATTTATAGGTAATTTCTACCAGCCAGCTCAAGATATCAAGTTAAAATTTGTATGAAATTACTTTGCACTCTTGCGGATAAAATGCAAATTTGCTATCTGTTTTCGAATAGCAAAGTAACCCTTTATTAGTTGGTGTGGTGAAAATGATTTTTCGGCACTTATGTAGGTACCTACTATCAAATAACGCTTATTTAAAAAACCGACTAATCCGAATAGGGCCTAGTTTAGCCTCTGGATTGGAAGTTCTGATGGCAATGGCTTTCGTAAAAACTAGTGTCTACGCCAAATCCTGGAATTAGTCGCCAAAGCAGACCCCAAGCTGTCAGGACAACGCTAGAAGATATCAAAACATTTTATCTGGTTGAAACGTTTTAAGGATACTTGAAATAAGTGGGTACTAGAGTAACCTATAAAAATAACTTACATTGCATATTTCAGCCATTTTAGCCATTAAAGCTGGAGTATGCCTCTCAGTTGTCGAGTCTGAAAATACGATGTGCAATGAAATATGGCAGCGTAAATGTACGTATTCAAATATCATAAGCACAGAAAATACATTTTGCAATATAGTTTTAACGACTCGACACGAATTGTCATTGTTGAAAGTAAAGTGTTTTCAGCTAAATTAAATACGTGAAGACTCCATGAAGAACTTAGATATAAAAAATTCGCCTGTTTTTGATATTTCACTGATAAATGTAAAAATTCTGCGGCTAAGCGTGTTAAATCTTGAATGTCCTATCCTTCTTTTACATTTCAAGCTTATTGCAAAATAGATACTCCTATTGGTTTCTTCATAGTTAACAAATTAAAACTAGGTGTTTTTTCTCCAATTATGGACGGCAGTTCTCCAGTAATGGATCCCCCATTATGGACAGTGAAATAAGTTTAAAATTTTACTTTTAAAGTCAACTGATACGCAATGAGTCAATTTTATACACCATAAATACAATTAGTTTGGGTTATTTTAACATAGGATTGTTTCTTGTAAATTTTGGTTTTGTAAATTGTTCCTTGTCCATCATAGGAGGTACGCAGTTTTTCGGGTCCAGTAATGGACACTCGCAAAATAACGTCAATTCTTACTATCTTTGGAGCAACAAACTAGTATGTTTTATACCTTATCTCATGCTTAATGCAAAAAGTAAAACGCATTCAAGATTACACCGTGCGTTATTTTTTTATTATTTTATACATGAACTCAACTCTCTTAGCAACATTACTAAGAATTCGTCTTGATATTTTTTTCAGTAAACTGGTGAATTTTATCTTGCCGCCAAATCCTTCAGAAATAACAGAATTAATTGAAACTTCAAAATGAAACAGCTCTATAACTCTAGTTTATGGTACATAGCCGTCAGTTTTTAGAAACTTATTTTAGATACTTATTTTTAAGGATTTGTGTTTTTTTGTCCATAATGGCATCACCGTCCATTATGGGGTATTTTACCTTAAGACAAAATGAAAATTTATATTGACCGAGATATAAACCGTGATTACATTTTGGATTTTTGTCGGACTCCCGATATTTCGATGCAGTTGCATGCATCATGATCACGGAAAACTGACGAAGGCGGGTGAATGTCAAAGTTGTGTAGACAGCGCGCGATCTACCCTCCTTATAATAAGTCTAATGAAATAACCGTGAATCATTCAAAACTCTTATTGAAAATATATGGACGTGAAAGGCTCCTTATAAACTATGGAGTCAGAAAATTCATACATATTAAGAAATCAGAGGCTGACACCATCTCGAAATTCTTTACTTTTTTCATGATAATAGGTTAGTGTCGCTTATACATTTTTGAATATAGCCTGTTTATTGTACATTTTTGAAGTCTGTGTTTTTGTCCACAAGTATAAATACTTGTTTGTAGAGTTCCAGACCATGGGTCCTCGAGTGACGAGAGCACAGCATAAGTTTACTCTACATAAACCTTTTGTTAAATTGGCACTTTTTTCGAGAAATTCTTATATTATGTGTATTCGTATTTATAATAAATTACCTGACATTTTTAAGACATAATTTACAGTTATTTAAATCAAAAGTCCGTGCTTGGCTAGTACAAAATTGTTTTTATAATATAAATGAATTTATTAAATTATGAGCACTATGACTTAATGGGATTATATTATGTTTGACTTCCAATTTATAATTTAATTTTTAATTTTGCATGTTCTTATATTAAGAATGAATAAATAATATGATGTGTATTAACTATTAATGCATGATATAATTCCTAGTTAGACTAAGACGTGTAAGGAATGCTTTGTTTGTACACCTGTAAAGGTAGAGTTTTGGTGATTCCACGAAAATTGTTACAATTAGTATTACTGGCAATGTAACCCATTTCTCACAAACAATAAAGATTATGATTATGATTCTCTTTATTCATTTTGATTCTTGATTATTATTATGATTATAGACTTCTGCTGCTGCTACTATACTCAATGTTAACTGTACTTATGTACGTAGTCCCTATTAAATAAAGTGGATTACAATATTGATAACTCCCTAGTGTACAACAAATAACCAATTGATTTAACTATAGACATGCGATGTTACGAGTCGCACGCGATTATATTATCAAATTTAACGGATTGTTAATCGAATTTTCAATTAATATATTTCAAATCTTAGGTACTGATATGAATCGAGTTTGGTGTGTAATGTGTTATATGACTGTGTGTGACTAAGGGACTGAATGTTTAAGCCATTTCGGAAGATTCTTGATAGGTTCCTTTCTGGTTTTTATTTAGGTATCTAACGTTCTTCATTCCTCATCTAGCGAGGGTGTGACATTCACACATTAAGTGTCTAACAGTCTCTTTCTTTTTGCGACATATCCAACAATTTACTATACATATTATATAATTGTTAGACAGTCCGTTTTCACACTATCCGATCCGATATCGGATGTCGGAAGCATTTCAATAGAAAAAATCCAAGATGGCACCTGTAATGTATGGGACATCCGATATCGGAACTTACGTTGAACGGGACATAGACCGTGACTAACGCCGTGGCTTGCGTGGGCGACGGTCGCGCGACGGCGATGCGACGCATACGAAATCAAACCTTATCGATATGGAAGTAGACGATGCGATGGCGACGGTCGCGCGACCGTCGCCCACGCAAGACACGGCGTAAGAAATAGTCACACAGTTAATTTTTGTCGAGCTACCGATATTTCGATGCCTTTTCGATGCATCATGATGACGGTATATATCCCGGTCAATAAACTAAATAATGAAATTATTAGTCGTGAATCATTCTACACTCTAAGAAAGATATGGCTATTAGATAGTAACTTGAAAAAAAAATTAATTCTTCTTACAAACAGATACAAAAAAACATTATACAACATCTATTTTACACATAAAAGAAGCGACAAACACTATTAGGTGCCCGAGCTTCTTTTCAGCTGTGGCAGATCGACAACCTTTTATTCTTTTAACACGAAGTCTGTCGTTTATTTGCGTTACGGCACAAATATTTGGAGTCTCTGTGTGAGTGTGTCTAGTATGCTTAGTGATGTACCTTAAAATATTTCAACTGTTCCCGGTGACGTAGATGTCAGGAAAACTTTTTTTTTATTATGAACTGATCGGTGGTTGATCATAGTCATAGATGAAATATAAGAAGATCATACCAGCTCATACATTAAAATGCGACCGCCTTAGAACACGCATACACTACCCCACACATAGATGGCGCCAGAAAGAAATGCCTTATTGCCATCGATTATTTGTAGATTGGCGTTGAGTGTCAATTTCGAGCCATAAATCTATGTCAAAAGTGACACTTAACGCCATCTACAAGTATAATCGAAAGCTACAAGACATTTTTTGTGGCGCCATCTATGTGTGGTGTAGTGTATGCGCGTTCTCAGGCGGTCGCATTTTAATGTACTGGATGGTATGATCTTATATTTTAATCTATGCCATAGTCATACTGACCGAATGGTGGCCGCTATCGGATGTAAGAAGCACCTGGCATCCGTTGGCTCGTTGGGTTGACGACATTCGAAAAACTGAGGGGCACTTCTGGATGAGATTAGCCCAGGACGGGATGAGTGGCGTACACAAAGGGAGGCCTATGCTCAGCAGTGGGCGATTAATGGCTGAAATGATGATGATGATAGTCATACTTGATGAAAGGTGAAGACAGAGTTTAAGATGGACCTCATCAGTTCAGTTATGGCCTATTCACTGTTACTTTAAAGAGACTGAGGTCCTATTTTTCATGGAACACCGATGGCGGGGGCGCATTCGGTTTCGGTTTTGTTGTTGAAAGGGTCCAAATTGAGATGAATAATCTGGACAAGTTCCTGAACCTGAACCGGAGGAAACACCAAATCTGAAGAAAAGTAAACATCAAAAAGCCATTGCCCAGCATCGGGATAGGCTTTCCCAGGACTGAAGTTTGCAGCTCCTAAGAGTTGCGCTGAAATAACGCAACCAGTACCTATAATCGTTTAGCTGTCAGGCAATTCGTCTATGGAATGCCCTCCCTCTGCCTATCAGGCAAACTCAAAGTAAACTCTCTTTTAAAAGCAAGTTGCGTAAGCACTTATTTGCAAACATTCGAGATTAAAGTCTACTTGATGTCTCGCACTAAGTACATTTATTTATTTATGTATATTTTATTCATATATATGTATTATACTAATATATATCGTCACTACTTTTAAAAAAACTTGTATCTTCGTCTGTCAATGAAAAGAAAATTGTAGTAGGTAAGTATGTATGGAATGCATATAGACTTACTGCGTTTTAACTTTGAGGAGCAGCGTGAGATACGAGATGTTTTCAAAGTAGTGACGATATGTAGGTTTACTTATTGTATTTGTGTATGTTTATTTTATAATAGTAGGTATCGACTTGTATTTAATCGTTAAAATCTCATACTGGCTTTATAATATTGTGCACCAAACTAACTATCTCTGGCCCCGTAGCCGAATGGCATTTCTCCGACGCCAAACGAAAGCGATACGCCGCTGGCTCTGTCGCGCCAATACGCAAGCGCGATAGAGATAGATATCTACTAGCGCTTCGTTTCGTGAGCGTTTCGTGAGCGTTTGTGCCATTCGGCTAGCCACCCTGTTTTGCCCAATGGTTGACTGGTAGAGAATTCCTTAAGGCGTTAAGTCCGCCACTTGTACTTTTTATTGATCATTTGTGCAATAAAGTTTAAATAAATAAATAAATATAATACATCTAATTATGTACATTATGCACTCTACTTATAGAGGTTTATTCTGACAAAATAAAACATAAAGAGTTAAATAGTAAAGCTATTAGAAATAGTCATCCATTTGAGGTTCATTATGATGACTAAATAAAAACCGGCCAAGAGCGTGTCGGGCCACGCTCAGTGTAGGGTTCCGTAGTTTTCCGTATTTTTCTGAAAAACTACTGAACCTATCAAGTTCAAAACAATTTTCCTAGAAAGTCTTTATAAAGTTCTACTTTTGTGATTTTTTTCATATTTTTTAAACATATGGTTCAAAAGTTAGAGGGGGGGGACGCACTTTTTTTTCCTTTAGGAGCGATTATTTCCGAAAATATAAATATTATCAAAAAACGATGTTAGCAAACCCTTATTCATTTTTAAATACCTATCCAACAATATATCACACGTTAGGGTTGGAATGAAAAAAAATTTCAGCCCCCACTTTACATGTAGGGGGAGTACCCTAATAAAACATTTTTTTCCATTTTTTATTTTTGCACTTTGTCGGCGTGATTCATATACATATTGGTACCAAATTTCAGGTTTCTAGTGCTAACGGTTACTGAGATTATCCGCGGACGGACGGACGGACGGACGGACGGACGGACGGACGGACGGACGGACGGACGGACAGACAGACATGGCGAAACTATAAGGGTTCCTAGTTGACTACGGAACCCTAAAAATGATGCATAGGTAGGGCATAGCGAATGATATTCCGCTTTGTGTGGTAGGGCACAGCACAGCGGATACCATCTCGCTCGAATCTAGAGCAGAGCCCAACTGGGGTAGTACCTCCGCCTTACAGAAGACCGCAGCCAAATAGCACTAGACCCTACTCATAGTGCTGTGTTCCTGCCGGTGAGTAAGGCTGCCAGAGCTCAACGAGGGTGTGGTGTGCTGATGACGGGAGGACTTAGGGAACTAACTTGTTCCGTCTATTGTCCTTTGCGTCGTTGGCAACCCGATCCCTCCTTGGAACTTGTACAATCCTTTTTGCTGTGTACTTAACACAGCAAAAGGGAGTGTACAAGTTTCTGATGGGGTGGCAACGCGCATATGACACTGTTTGAGTTGCAGGCGTCCATAGGTTACGGTGACCGCTTTACACCAGGCGGGCCGTATGCTTGTTTGCCACCGACGTTGTATTAAAAAAAAAAATTTATAAGATATATAAATTTTCTAGCTAAGAATATTCCTGATTAATATTACCACCTGCAAAAAGATTGGCGAAAACTGCGCGTCACTAGAATGTGCTACATTTTGGCGAAGTTGCAAAATTCACAGAGCTGAGCACTACCTAGATTATATTGGATTAGAATGTCTCTCTTAGCATGTAACACAATTTCTTTCAAGCGAAATATAACCCGGAGACGTCCTTTTTCCACTATGTTTTAACTACTGGTACAGAATACAAGAATAAGTTACTCGATAGCGTGAAAGTTTTTTTTTTATTATTATAAATGGGGTTACTCTTGGCCACAGACTAGCCAAAGGCAAAGACGTGGCCTACGATGGAGTGAACTCACCCAGAAGACGCCTGTTCACCCTTGTGTTGAAGGTTGTCGGGTTATATGAGCTGGGAAATATAGCCACCGGCAAGGAATTCCACTCCTTGGCAGTGCGTATAAGAAAAGAAAAAGCGCTTCGAGCGAATTCGCAGAATGTAGATATTCAAAATCAATTGAAATTGAACCTGTTTACAGTCTGACCAAAAATAGTAGAAATTAAGAAGTGGCAACATCGTAATGTTGTCCCGTTTTCTCACACATATTGATTTGAAAAGGATGACACTACAATTTTGCCAATTTTTAGTGTTACTATTTTTGGTCACTGTAAATAACTCCATGGCGTAATAGCTTACTAATATACAAGGTGCTCGCGAAGAACCCGCATAACTTGAACCACGCGTTTCTGAGGCCAAAAGAAAGAAAAAATGTGATATTTTTTACTTTTTTGGACGTATTTTCACATATAAAGTAATTTTTATCCATGAAGTTGGCAATTAAAATGAGTTCCTTAATTTATTTTTCTAAAAACCAAATTTTTTGGAAGTTTTTCTTGTCACATTTTGACATCTATCAATGACTACTGTGAGACTATGCTCCACAACTGCGCATCAGCGCCGTTAAGAAGACCTCTTCTGAGTAACAATACGGAAATGTTTTTTTTTTAATTGGCAATAACTCTGAAACTAGACGAAATCTAGAAAAGTTTATATGACATTTTAGTCTTAAAATGTGACCAAAAATATGCCGTTAAAGTTATATGGGTTCCTCGCGAGCACCTTGTATAATTTATGAGCCACATAACTTCGAAAATGTATCTGTTTATAATACAGAACTTCTGTAACTTGTTCGCGGTCGAAGTTTCTGCCAACTTCGCAATATCATCACCTTCGCAGAATTTATGCAATCGCACGATCGAATTTGGTTTGCAAACGAAACTTTTATTTGCTCCGACTTGTAGAGTTTGGCTAAATTGGAGTTTCTCGTATTTGGCTTAATCGGTTTTGGCTATCACGCTGTTGGAGGTTTAGAAAATACAGCCTTTACAAACACGATTTTGTTAAAATATAACATTTTGATAGTTATAAACGTATACACGTTATAATTTAATGAAATTAATTTCCATAGATTACCTAGTCTGTTAATATTTTTGATGAATACTTTTGCATGTTAAATTGTATCTTGTTATTTAATGCATGTTAATTATAAGATGTAATGTTTTAAAAGAAGTGGCCCGCCGAGTTTCTTGCCGGTCCCATAGTGGATACCCCCCTCCCAACAGAGGGGGGACTGAAATCTTCTCGAGACTGAGGCGTAGGGTTAGAGCCGGCGTAGCTTTATTTGACGTTCATATGCGCATTGTAATATAAGATATTTCATTTTCATTTGCATTTTCATTAAACATTCTTTGAGGTGATTTTAGTTCTAACCCTCCTATCCCTATCCTAGTTCCCTAGCAGGCAACTGTTGATACTTATTGTACTAAAAAACACCTCTGCATGTATTTACACAGTTATACAATAAAATAATGTTCTATTTTATTCTATACTAGCGACCCGCCCCGGCTTCGCACGGGTACTATACCTACATGTAAACCTTCCTCTACAATCACTCTATCTATCAAAAAAAACCGCATCAAAATCCGTTGCGTAGTTTTAAAGATTTAAGCATACATAGGGACATAGGGACAGAAAAAGTGACTTTGTTTTATACCTACTATGTAGTGATTGAGCAATGTGACGGACGAACGGACAGAATCGCTCTGCAAGGGTCGTTTTGTACGTACCTAGACAACGTTATATACAAATACTGATAATGATACATAGAAAATATCCACGACAGTGAAAAATATCTGTGCTCATCACACAAGTACATTTTTATATAAGCTTCGGAAAATGAATAACCGTGGAATGTATGGGACACCATCGCGAGCGCAGACTTCTGGCCGAAAGGTGTGGTTTTTCGGCGGTTCCGGGGCAACCTGCCGAATCCTACACCGGGGCAAACGACGCAACGGAGCCACGCTGTGACGTCATCGCCCAAATGAATTAATTAATATTCTTTTTTTTATTCTCTTTTTTTGTCTTTTTCTCTCTTTGTTTTTGTTATCTAAGTTTCGTGACGCATTGATTATACTGTAAGGTCATGTAAACATGTTTTTTAATAAATAAATAAATAAATGGGACCCCACAGGGATTCGGACCAAGGACCGCGACTTAACAGGCACTGTAGGCAGAGTTCACTATTCACTATCCACTAGGCTAGACCGGTCGTCAATACTTTTTGGTGCAGAAATCTAATAATATCTCTCAATCCACGTTACATAATCGGTTCATTTCTTTTTTTTTTTTTTTTCTTATGCGCACTGCCAAGGAGTGGAATTCGTTGCCGGCGGCTATATTTCCGAGCTCATATAACCCAGCAACCTTCAAATCAAGAGTGAACAGGCATCTTCTGGGCGAGCTCACTCCATCGTAGGCCACATCTTTGCCTTTGGCTAGTCTGTGGCCAAGAGTAAGCCCATTTATAATAATAATAAAAAATAGATTAAGAAATTACTAGGTAACAGCAGCGGCTGATCCATACAAGCCGATTCCCACAGGCTTGCCTAAAATTGATTAAGTAGTACTAGTAAAGTACCTAACCTACCTTTAGGTTTCTTTTTGCTCAGTGTTGCCTAGCAGAAATTTTCACCAGCCGCCACTGCTAGGTAATGGGACCAGATTAAATTACGAAATGTGATTAACTAATATGTAACTGTACAAGTGATTAGGTTATCTAAACCAACACGAATCTAATATCGATTAATTGAAGAACCAATTATTAGCCTATTTCGAGTCGCTTCATTAAGCCACCAAATTACCATTTCAACAAGCACATTGCTCACAAATTGGAATTATTGCCGGAATTAGACAAACTCGTAGGCAATTGGAGGCATTAATGTATTCCTGATACAGACGGGTAATGATGTGTTAATATGAGGACGAGGCATCTCATACGATTCGCGTCGAACATTTTGAGTCTCGCAATGCAGCGCCATCTATTGTATACTGCGTAAATTTTGTACCAGTGTACCCACGTAACTATTAACATTTTGTGCCCTGGTAAGTAGGTACCTATTATTCCTCAGTATTTATTTTCCTTCTTAGGCTAGGTATTTTACAATATGTATATAAAAATAAAATATAAAAACACTTACAAAACAATATAAAAACATATAAACATATTATAAAAAACCTAACCTAGGGTACCGCCAGCAGCGGGGCAGGGCCGAAGCTGCCGGTGGTTAGGGTTGCAGAGAGAGGAACCGTCGGACTATCCGCGCCGTGTCCAAGATCACCGCCTTCTGCATCTGGCCCTTGATCCAGCCACCTAGTGAGAGTCTCTTAAGATGTTGGTCGAGACTCTTCGCTATGAGACCGTTCGCTGAAACGACTATCGGGACAATGATCGTTGAAAAATCCCACATGGCGGTTATCTCGTGAGCCAAATCTAGGCACCTATTACACATCTTCTGTAATGAACAAGACGTGTAACGTTGAATAAATTGAAATTTGACATTGACCTACGTGACCGCTGGTTAACCAGTGGTCAGAATATGCGGTCGAACGTCGTGTTAAAAGAAAATTATTTTTTTAAATATGTTTTAAACAGGGATTCAATTAATATACCTATACTGATAATTTTGATTTCTCTAGTTTTGACACTCTTGCACGACACATGCATTTTTTGGAAATTGGAAATAGTATTAAGTGGCGTCTATCTACTATGCAAGTCGCCACACGACTAAGCGAACGTGGTGTTACTAAAGCGATGTTAACACCGTGGAGTCAGCACCGTTCGTAATATCGTATAGCACGTCCTTACGAAGTTTTATATAAGTCAATGCCGGCGGGATAATGCTGAGCACGCAATCCGTATCAACACGTTCGCCGCCTGCGGCCATAGAGAAATAAGTAAACTTAGGGCTTACTCCATGCATAAATGAAATATTTATGAGTTCTGAGCGAACTTGTTTTTATAAAGGATTAGGTTTAATAAGGGCATATAATTAACCGGGCAACTAAAATATTAAACGGGAAGTTAAGTCGGGCATACAATAATATAATTTGGCTGTGTTTTAATATTGTGGCGACAAAAAAAATATATGAGCCTCAAATATTAAGCATCATTATTATTGAAAAAACGGCAGCAAATTTCAAGCGACAAAAATATTGCCGAGGAACATTAAACAATACTTTGGCGACTAAAATAATAATTGGCACCTAGTATTGTAAAGCGAAAGATTTTTAATATTTGTAGTCATATAGATGTTAGCACCTAAATAATTATACTTAGCTCATCGTTTAAAGTAGTATTTAAATTGCGGAGGCAACTAAAAAAATTACTGGGAAGTAGGTTTTTTTTAAAAAAACATATAAAATCGTTTCTTTATGGAAACGATGGTCCCATCGGAAAATCAGCGCTGGAAGTCACCAGCAACACGCTGAGATGAGGCCATTTCGTGGCACTTCATTCCTTTCCGTCTTGTTGTTATTATGTGTATTTTGTCTTATTTTTGTCTTGCCTGTGTTCACGAATAAATATTTATTCTATTCTATTCTACTTATTCTATTCAAACATCGTATTTGCGACCCGTAAACCACGAGTAGTATTTAAATATCTCTATAAGGGAACGCGTACCAAATCATTTTATAATAAATACACAGCAAAAAGGAGTGTATAAGCTTCTAATGGGTCGGTAACGCGCATATGATACCCCTTGAGTAGCAGGCGTCCATAGGTTACGGTGACCACTTTCCATCAGGCCGATCGTATGCTTGTTTACCACCGACATGGCATTTAAAAAAAAGCACCGTGTTAATCGTATAGTATAATATTAGAGGTATAGGAGCAGAATTATTTTCTGCTAGCACAAAAGTGGGTTAGTGTTAGGTTATTTTTTTAGTAGAATATAAGTCCTACCAAATTTGCTATGGCATAATTCTTAGGTACTTTGTATGAACAAAACAACGATAGCAAAAAGGAAATGAAATACAGTCCCGTTAGGTACGACGACGAGCTAAGCGAGGAAGAGTGTTAGGTATCTTGCATCCCCAACACACAAGACTCGGTATCAAAACAGAAATAGGAAGAAGATGGACAACTTTTTACTGCCTAAATATTATGCAAACAAAAATCTACGGAAGTACTCCTAATTTAGAAGATTATTTTGCTCATTAACATTATGCCAGCATAAGATTGGATATTATAAAATCTGCGGAACGATTTATGCCAAGGCATATTCTGAGTAAGGTTTTGCATTTCTGCCAAAAAATGAATCTTTCAGAGTGACGTTAAGACTACCTAAGACCGGCCTTAGATTCGATAGAGTAAACGTCATGAAAAGTTAAATTCATTGTATAGAGACGAAGTTGCCATCACTCCCAAACACCTAATTTCTTACCCATAAGTACAATATTTTGTCGACCATTATATTTTATAAGAATCCTTTTTTTTTATTAAAATGACAGCTCAGGTGATGAGTGCCGATGTATAAATTTTAAATGTACTTTTTATGTTAATTTGCTATATAAATATTTTAAAAGAACTGTATATTTTATATTAATAGATAGCCGTTTTCCTATTAAACTGTCTCTCTTAAATTGTTTCCAATATAATAATTCAGTTGCCAAATAAATAGTTGGTACTCGCGTCTGAATAAACCGTAGCCGTAATGACATTAAAATGCTACCTCATATTGAAATAATTTGAGGCCCCATTTTAGTCGCCAAACTATTATATTTGATACCCATTTTTATGGTTATTTAGTCGCCCGGTTAAATACGTGCCTTTAATAAGTAACCAAGTATTAAGTCAGTCATCACTTTTTTACAAGTGTTGATGAAATGAACCAACGTGGTTGTTGGTTAGTAATTATTTTTAAATTGTAATGATTACCTGGGTAATTTTTTCAAAGTTGTCCACCCCACTTTTTTTTGGATTTGGAAATTTTAAGGTGGTTTTCACTCAGAATCGCGAGCTCTTTCAATTCTAATAGGAGAAAAAAGTGTCCCAAGGTTTTTTCCCATTCCGTTACCATTTTTTCATACATTTTGTATGGCGGTAACGGAATGGAAGGTTCGAAAAAATGTATGAAAATCTTGGGACATTTTTTTTCTCCTATCAGGATCGAAAGACATCGCGATTCTGAGTATTAATCGCGTAAAAAATACCCATGTTACAAAAAAAGTGGGGTGGACAACTTTGAAAAAAATGGCCCACCTACTTCACACATGATATGACCTAAGAATTGATTCATAACCTTGTGTCAAATGGGCTACTTAACCCTTTCTTAAAGTCTGTTTTATGTTGCTGTTCAATTAACCGAAATAAAATATGACCAAATTTTATATTGATTAGGAGGGCGAATCAACTTTTTGACCGACTCAAATCTTTCCGCACATTCTTAACATAGTTGTGAAATTTCACCCTTAAATAATGAATTTTATTGGTATTTTTCACTTTACCCTGTATATTAAAACATAACCCTAACTGTTAAATCCAATAAACTGAAACTTTGTTCATTAGAAATTCGATTTCTTGGTAACTCCAGAGACATTTTGAGTAACGCCAGAGACACCAAAAATGTCGGTCAAAAAGTTGATTCGCCCAGGAAACCTTTTAACACCAACATCAGATTACAGCAAAATGTACCACCGTTTCGTATCAATAGAATAGATAATCAATGGCAGTATAGTTATATCCTGATTTGTATGACTTATGTAGTAGTGATACTAGTGATTTACCACAAGTTAATGATATTATAATATTTGCCATGTGTGATTTAGAATGCGAGTGTGATGAAAAACATTGTGTGTAACTCTGGGCGTAAGAATATTCCAACCTCGAGTCTTTAGATCCCGTTACTACTAACCCGCAGATTGCAGTATTTAACTTCCACTCTACGTTACACAATGGATTACTAGAGGTATAATTATATTGGTATCGTATTGATTAGTGAAGTTTTGTTGCGGCTATGATTTAGGATTTACAGTACATCAGCAGTATGCGATGTAGCATTCGATTATAGTGATAGTTTACATAAAAAAATGTATTTCACCGACAATGCAAAATATTCTCACTATGCAGGGTATTGATTTTCATGCCATCTAGCGGCAGGAATCGGAACGCAGACGACACCCGTAAGAGAAAATTCTTAGCGTGAACTTGCACCCCCGACCCTCGTAGTGTGAGCACTTTCTTAGAAGGTGACGTTAGTGGCTTCAAACCAAAAATAACTCCGTATAAACAGATAAAGTCTAAGAAAAAAACGTACCTCAGTACCATACAGAAAAAGGTACGGTGGCCTAGATGGCATTACACCTTTGGGGTACGCTCAGATAGATGGCGCTAATATTAATATTTGACATTTTAAAACATACCAAGCTAAGAATATGGGCCAAATTGTGAAAACTGAGGTTCAAAAGTTTTAAGCCTATGTCAAGAGATGGCAGTCTATGTACTGTGATTACACATTTTTCTTCGACAGTAACTCTTTATAATACTCGATCCTCTTTGCTTCAAACCTTGTAGTTTTCGTTCTACTGGTGTATTTTTGATATTACTTCAAACTTTAACCAGACCAAGGCTTTAGTGCTAAGAACCCATACAACAAGTAATTATAAATTTGGTTCTAACTGCCAGAGCGTGAAATAGTTATTTACAAGGGGGCAAAGTTATTGTTTAACCGCACGTGCCAATATTGATACCCGAGCAAACGAAAGATTCCAATTGAACCGCGAGCGTAGCGAGTGGTTCAAAAAGTGGAATCTTGAGCGTTGCAATTATACTATAAACATGAAATAAATGTCATATACTTACAAAGACAAAGGACACTTGGAGGCCTTGGTCACTTTTTCTTTATATATGACATTTATTTAATGTTCATTAAAATGTCGTCCAACATAAAATACATAAATTAAAAAAGTTACCAAGGCGCAATACTGTCATTTAGCACCAGCTGAGCACTGAGAGACAATTTCCAGAGGACTTTCAAGCTAAAGACCTCATTAGCAATAGCCAGGTTTTTATTCTCAACGGAGTCGTCACAGCGAGATAGTCCACTTATTCATTCAACTAGTGTAACTACAGATGTAGTGCGAAAAGATTTTCCTTCATATTTGTACGGAAACGGAGTTTGTCATTGTTGCGAACGCAACCTTTTATTTGTATAGTTATCGCTCGGCTAGTTCCGTAAGATTTATAAACAGCGAATAGGAGCGTACCACCTATGATGTATCGCGGCCAATGAGAGCACCGAAACTTAGCTAACCTTTTTAACAGCTCAAATATTGCAAATCACTCTTTCATCATCTTCGCTACCTTAAACACCACTTCCATACTTAACCGTTTAGTCAAATCACCCTTGTAAACCAGCACCTATTTGGAATATAATATTGTCTACTTATATTGAAGTTTTTATAAGTCGTCGGCTCCTGATCCTGCACGGCGGCTACAGTCATGCTAGTTCAGACATACGTCTTGTACTGAAACTGACTGAAATAGCATGACACGTTCGTATATTTCGCTCCGCCATCATTTCGCAAACAATCTTTTTTAGGGTTCCGTACCAAAAAGGTACAACAGGAACCCTTATGGTGCGACTCTGTCCGTCTGTCTGTCCGTCTGTCACATTCCTAAATATCTCGAGAACTACTACTGCTATCAACTTGAAATTTGGAATAGTTATGAACATTGTGAACCTCTACAAATAGAAGGTATAATTTTTTTATTGTAGAAAATGGCCAAAATGAAAGGGGGGCAAACTGTAAATTTCAAGTTACTAGGTCAAGTGGGGTATCGTTAGAAAGAGCTTAAATTGAACGTAAATAAACTATTTTTTTATAATTTTTTTGTTGTGGAAAAAAAAAGAATTTTGAAGGAAAATGTAAAAAAAAATACCGTCCCGCCCCCCCCTTATCTCCGAAGTATACCAACGAAAAATTATGAAAATTTTAGGAAACATTGGTTTTATGCTAAATATTACAGGAAAAGTATAATCGTGTTTGTATCTTGAAAACTTTTTTTTTAATTCACAAAAAACATTTCACATTTTTACTTTTAATTTACCCACCTTTGCGGATGTATATAGTACTTCAAATTAATACGAGATGTTACGTAAATCATCTTCTTTCCAATAAAGTAAACCAACATACTATGGTCGCGCAAATTAGTTAGCGAATTCACCGAGAGATGGCGCTATACACAATAATGCTCATTAGTACCTATACTTTTGTCTTCTAGTCAAGTCGTTAGAGTTATGTAAAAACATGAGATTATTTAACTGGGGAGTTTGAAAGTTTGTACGGAACCCTCGGTGGGCGAGTCCAACTCGCACTTGACCGGTTTTTTTTTTTAATGAGTTACTGGAATTTAGAGCAAGACTGTCATATCCATAAATGAACGCCGGGATGTCCCAAAGGGACATCCCGGGGAACAATTCGCAAACAATATTATGACGTCGACAGAAGGAAAAGCTTTTCGCCCATCTGTAACCTTATAAGTATGTAGTAAGATCTGGGTACGTAGTCGAATGTCACAAACGCTCACGAAACGAAACGCTCGTAGATATCTATCTATATTGGCGCGACAGAGCCAGACTACCTTTCGAGGCGTTTCGTTTTCGTTTCGCGTCGCAGAAATGCCATTCGGCTAGACAGCTCAATGGGTATGAAGATTAATTAAGAAGCCTTCACCAGACATATTTAATACGTACAGTTTTACCAGGGGCTCACTCCTCGTTTCTTCCGAACATTTCGACGGCCGCGAGTTCGCGACCCATAAAGTTTGACAACCTTTACGCTGCGCAATAGACTCCATGCAGTGCGTTGACAGGTTGTTGAGAGTGAGCCTTCTGTACTTGTACTTTTATACATTCAGTGGTTTTACTGGTAGGGCAACGCAGTTGCAGCATCTTACACCAATATAATTAATTTTTCCCCTCACTAGCTCGGAAACACGTGTTTTGTCCTTTAATACCAGCGGGTAAAAACGCATTTTATCCACTAGTGGGTAAAGTAATTTGACCTTGAATAAAGTCAATTTGCCCCCTTGTATAACAAATAACTAATAGTAGCCCGTTCTATTAAGAGTGAAGTCACATCTATTAGCATCGAGTCATATTTTATGTATGAGATAGCGCTCGTTAGTATGAAGTCGCTTACGCATCGGAAAGCTAATATGAAAGCATAATCATAATCATATTTATTGGTAAAATCATATTACATGTCAAATCACATTTACACTTATGTACAATAATATAAAATGCAACAGTATAATGAGAGTACAATAAAATTATCTTATTATAAATAACTCATTGAAGTTATAGAAGGCCTGCTCGACAAGCCAGTTTTTCAATTTAATTTTAAACACTGACGCACTAGGAGCCGCGACAACTTTTCTCGGAAGATGATTATAAACCTTGCGACCCATGCGTACTCATGTTCATACTAACGGCCCAGCCACGACATTGGTCTAAGCGCGACAGCGGTGAGCGGCAGCCATATGTGCGAATGAAAAGTCCCATCGCTGTGTCTCGCTCCAATGTATGGCCGCCGCTCACCGCTGTCGCGCTTAGACCAATGTCGTGGCTGAGCCGTAACGAGCGATTTCTCATACGCAAAATGCGGTTCAGTGCTCATTGTAGAAGGGAAAAATACTCACTCACTTTTATATATTCCCTAAAAACTCACTTTTTTATATTTTTTTTATTGCATAGGGAAACAAACAGCATATAATTACACATACAGTTTAACAAATGTAGTTAACACAACGGCCAGAACAGTTTCCACTTGTAGTTAACACAACATATTATGCTCTGAGAGAAACATTCAGCATGCACAAATAGAAAATACAGTTATTCATTTTACTTACTAACGAGTTACGAGGGTCATGCCAAAAGAAATTAGATACTCAAAATTTACATACTTTATTCTTTATTACAGCTATCTATTTTTTCGAAGTATTCACCGTGAACACGTATACACGTTTTCATCCGTCTAAACCACTTAGAAAATACCGATGACCACTCTTCTTTAGACACCTCAGAAATTTCGTAATTATACGCAGCCAACGCATCTTCTTTGTTCTCAAATCGCCTTCCTTTTAATTTTTCTTTAATTTTAGGAAAAAGATAAAAATCACAGGGGGCTAGGTCAGGGGAATATGGGGGGTGGGGCAGAATAGTCACGTTTTTTGAGCTGAAATAGTCAAGTGTTCTAGCGGAAGTGTGCGGGGCAGCGTTGTCGTGGTGCCAGAGCAGGTGCCGGGTTCCTGACTTCGGCCGCTTGTCACACCAAGCTGACAGTACTCTTGGGGCACAAACTATCACATACCATTCTGAATTAACTGTCTTTTGATCTTCTAGCACTATTGTAGCAATATGTCCCGTCTTGCAGAAAAATGAGGCAACCATTTGTTTTTGTGTGCTTCGGGTTCGGCGACATTTTGTTGGCGTCGGCTCATCTTCAAAACACCATACTGTGGACTGTCGCTTTGTTTCGGGATCGTAGTTATATAGCCATGTTTCGTCACCTGTAAGTATATCATATAAGTCTTTGTTCTCGCCTGAGTCGAATTTATCTATCATAAATTTGCACCAATCCACGCGACGGTCTTTCTGTAAATCGGTGAGCTTGTGCGGCACCCATCTTGAACAACGCTTATAAAGAGACAGTTTACTATGAATTATAGTTTGCAATGCTGCTGATCCAATGCCCAGTTCACGCTCGAGCACTACATATGTAATTCGTCGGTTCGCACGAATATTTTTTTCCACAGTCTTTACATTTTCTTCAGTGACTGCGGTTGGCGGCCGTCCGGTCTTCGCCTCATCTTCAAAGCTCTCCCGTCCTCTTTTAAATTCAGCAAACCAATTGAAAACAGTTGCACGTGAACACGCAGACTCTCCAAAAGTCGAGACTAAAAGTTCAAAACACTCTTGAGGGTTAAACCTTTTTTAAAGTCATAATATATCATAACACGAAAATCACGTCGAGTAAGCTCCATTGTTGCGGAAAATTCCCGCCAAAATTATTTAGAAAAAAAATAATTAAAAAAGGAATCCTAAGAATTTCCAAGTGTTCCATTTTTAAATTTATAAGCAGATAACCTACCTTTACATTGGTGTATAACTGGCCAGTATCAATCAAATGACCATGGAGTATCTAACTTCTTTTGGCATGACCCTCGTAACATATTAGAAATTTCCAATACAAAACAAGAAAAGGGTAAGACAAAGTGTTTCAGACAAACATATTTGTCATTTGAGAATACAATTATTGCTCATAGTTTAGTTATGATTTTTTTTTGTTTCTTTCTTTTTCTTCATTCCTTTATACGTGTATATTCTCACTTGTGTAATTTTAGTAAACTTTGACGCAAATGAATCAAGTGGTAGCATTCCCATACTAAATTATATACTACTTATGGAATATGTGTGGACTAAGCGTAGGCTTTTATGCTCCGTCTAGTTGTTGAGTTAGTCTGTAGTGACAACTGACTGCACGAGAGCGAGGTGGTGAAATGAAGCGTTTTTGAATCAACTCGGGCAGAAATTATGTTTTCCCCTCACTAGCTCGGAAACACGTGTTTTGTCCTTTAATACCAGCGGGTAAAAACGCATTTTATCCACTAGTGGGTAATTTGACCTTGAATAAAGTCAAATTAACTGCTTTAAAATTGATAAAAGTGGGTGAATCTAGTAATAAAGATGATTTACCACCTGTGGAACTACTGAAAGCAGCGATAAACGCATTTTTTGCGTTGTAGTTTCCTCGCTATAGTGAGGGGAAAAGTTTTGTGTTACACTCGGGTGCAAATGTATTTTACTTCTCGTGTGTTAAAAAACTCGCAAGTTCAGGATTCTATTCTCGAACCACTCGCTTCGCTCGTGGTTCAACTATAGATGCCTTTCGCTTGCTCGTTTTTCAATTCCACACTCGGCGTTAAAATACAACTTTGCCCCCTTGTATAACAAATAACTATTTCGTATGTTTGGTTGTTTTCATCTATCGCGCTGGTGTAGCCTAGCGGTAAGTACTTGCGACTTTCGTTCCGGAGGTCACGGGTTCGAACCCCGGCTCGCACCAATGAGTTTTTCGGAACTTATGTGCGAAATGTCATTTGATAATTTTGTCAGTAGCTTTTTGGTGAAGGAAAACATCGTGAGGACACCGGACTAATTCCAATAAGGTCTAGTTTACCCTTCGGGTTGGAAGGTCAGATTGCAGTCGCTTTCGTAAAAACTAGTGCCTACGCCAAATCTTGGGATTAGTTGTCAAAACGGACCCCAGACTCCCATGAGCCGTGGCAACGCTGGGATAACGCAAGGAGGATGATGATGGTTATTTTATCTATGCAATGCGCAATTTTTCTACCGATTCTCGTGTTTGGAATGTTTCATTGGTTTCGATAAAGTTTTTAGATTTTTTAAATTGAGGATGGTACTCATGCCTTTTACAGTATTTTTAGGACTATATGATGGCGATGAGACTTAACTCTGCGATTCTTTTTGAGTCTTACCCATTAAATACGTATCTGCATACAGTATCTATGGTGCACATATGAAAAGACAATAATGTACTTACTTAAGCCGTACCTCGGCGTATTATTCATAAAAAAGTTACTGAACTGATTAATTAAATAGTAGTAGTAGTAGTAGTAGTAGTAGTAGTAATACACTTTATTGTACAAAGATAAGAACACACACAGTAAAGAAAAAAGAACACACACATCATTTGTACAAAGGCGAACTTATCCCATTAAGGGATTTCTTCCAGTTAACCTTAGAGCAGTTAAAGGAGAATTGGAGACGGTAGACGTTCCTAAGCTAAACCTATACCTAACCTACAAACTATAGCAATAGGTATAGACGTAGAATAGTACTTATTTTTTCTCTTTCTCTCAGATACATAAGTCAACATGACAGATAATGACAAACGATTATTATAGCTAACTCAGGTTTATAAAGCGTTTATGAAAAACGCCATAAGTATGTAGGTACAGTCAACCAATTAGAATCCTAGGCCACTCTACTAGTAGGACCCCCCTGTCGTATTGACACCGTGCTTTATTTGCTATAGAAGTCAGTTTGATTTTTACTGTGAAAGGGTTCTACAGTCGCCTAGGATTCAGATAGGTTGACTGTACCCTTTGTGGTTTCAATGACACTTCGACTTGCATAGCACCGGGAATGGCACACTAGCGCCGCCTGCGCCCTATTAGCTAAGAAGCTGTTACAAAAACGAACAAGTATCTATATAGAGGTACTACCAAGGACAATATATACGGGACTGACAAAGCCCATACAAAAAAGTGTACCCCTGAAATGTATGGACCTTTTAAGGATAAAACTAGATGGCGCTGTTTCGCAGCCTGGAACCGGCAAAAATCATATTTTACACAAATATATTTGCGTGTTTTTAATTTATTATAAGAACAAATGACATATTTCTTTATTTTAATATCATGATCATGATGTCACGTCAAAACACATTTGAAAAAATAAATTTGTAGGCATGATAAGTATAGTTATGATAGTATTTAATAGGTGGCGCTAAAAAAATGAGGTACGCTTCTTATCATAAAGATTGTAAATCCTATATAAATCATCCTTGATACTACCTAACTACCTTTGCGTGAAGACTTTGTAAGAACCCTAGTCTAACTAGTCCAAGTTTAAAAACTAGACTCAGTTGCACGGGACACTGCGTTTAAAAGACTTCGAAGTCATTACAGTCTCAAGATCTTTTTCGCATCTTTATTAGACTGGAAATTAAATGGATCAAGCAGACATTATATTTATTTATACCTCTAAAGTCCAATTTAATAACTTGTTTCAAAAAAGGGTACGATGGCAAATATGTATTTTATTCAGTTATTGTCTTTGTCTATGTATTTTAAAATAAAACAATCTGAGTTTAATTGGAATTTTGAAATATGAAATTTATTCACTAAACTAAATACTTGAAATAAAATTACTTATTACCAGATATTTACTTGAAGAGATTGACTGGTACAATATTATGATATAATCTAACCACCAAATTAAAAAATTTTAAAACCTCCGACATAATGGACCGATTTTCATGAAACATGGCTAAGAACACTTCCGACTAAATCAGCTTTCAGACAAAAAAAAACTAAATCTAAATCGGTTCATCCGTTCGGGAGCTACGATGGGTTTAACTGATAATGATTTTGAACGAAGCGTCCAAGCTATTTGGTTTTGAGGTCTATTCTCCACCCCTATAAAGATAACGATACGACACGATAAAAGGTCGACACAAACTGAAGGACGGGAGGAGATCATTTCGAAATACCTCGCTTCTAACCAAAGAGGATCGAGTATTATAGAGAGTTACTGCCAGTAAAATGTGTAATCACAGTGCATAGATTGCCATCTCTCGACACAACCATGAAACTTTTGAACCTCAGTTTTGACAATTTGGCCCATATTGTTAGCTTGATATGTGTTAAAATGTCAAATATTAATATTAGCGCCATCTAGCCGAGCGTTCCCCAAAGGTGTAATGCCATCTAGGCCACCGTACCTTTTTCTGTATGGTACTGAGGTACGTTTTTTTCTTAAACTTTATCTGTCTATACGGAGTTATATATGTCTTTGCTTCTAACGAACGCATTCATGCTTAACTGAATATTAGTTTAATAAGGGTTAAAGTCTCTGACACGAGTATTTGACAATTTTGAGTACGTTATACGATAACGTAAATTTACGATATATGTTACTTTGTTTATTTATCAATAATGCCGTCAAAAAATTACACTGCTCGGAGTAAGACCACACCTCGGACACTGGCGATCAAATATATGAAAGAGGCGCGTTCCTAGCACACAGTCTAAGCTCGTGTAGGTGAACGCGTATTAAGTATGCTTGTATTGAGTGAAATATGACAGGTCGACTGTTTTTGACAGGCGGTAACTGTGAGGTAACCGAGAGGGGGTGGGTGGCGCTTTCAGCGGGGAGCGGAGTGGCCATACTGTACGATAGTGCTCTTTGTTATACTGTGGTAACACTGCGGTAAATGACGTCACATTCAGTACGTGTCCTTTATGACCCACGCCTTATAGTTGACGTAAAACATTGTACTACCTAGTAGTAAACGTCATAGTTGTAAAAGTCACGAACACCCTCCTTGTTTACGCGACCCGTAAACACAGCCACGAGGATCGTATAAGTTGGAGGCTTTTGTTGCGAAGGCAAATTCCACTTCCTTGCCCGAGAGACCCATTTTCTGCTTCCTTATTGCCCAGTTTATAAAAGGACAAAGTTTGCTGAGTGTTATTAAATTCTTCATCCTGAAAGTTTACGTGTTTTGTAGACGCAATATTATTTTGGGCATAATTTTTAATCGACATGCTGAGTGAGGTCCAGTTTTAGCGGTTAATGTATACCTATTTTTATGTTTAATTTTCTTTATGTAAGGTAAAATACTCCATAATGGACGGTGATGCCATTATGGACAAAAAAACACAAATCCTTGAAAATAAGTATCTGAAATTAGTTTCTTATAACTGACGGCTATATGTACAGTCAGCTGCAGAGAAAAGTAGACCCTCTTGCATACAAATTTGTATGCAGGGGGGTCTACTTTTCTCTGCAGCTGACTGTACCATAAACTAGAGTTGTAGAGCTGTTTCATTTTGAAGTTTCAATTAATTCGGTTACTTCTGAAGGTTTTGGCGACAAGATGAAATTCACCAGTTTACTGAAAAAAATATCAAGACATTTCTTAGTAATGTTGCTAAGAGAGATGAGTTCATGTATAAAATAATAAAAAATAATACTCGGTGTAAACTTGAATGCGTTTTACTTACTGCATTAAGCATGAGATAAGGTATAAAGTATATACTGTACGATACTGTACGATAGTGCTCTTTGTTATACTGTGGTAACACTGCGGTAAATGACGTCACATTCAGTACGTGTCCTTTATGACCCACGCCTTATAGTTGACGTAAAACATTGTACTACCTAGTAGTAAACGTCATAGTTGTAAAAGTCACGAACACCCTCCTTGTTTACGCGACCCGTAAACACAGCCACGAGGATCGTATAAGTTGGAGGCTTTTGTTGCGAAGGCAAATTCCACTTCCTTGCCCGAGAGACCCATTTTCTGCTTCCTTATTGCCCAGTTTATAAAAGGACAAAGTTTGCTGAGTGTTATTAAATTCTTCATCCTGAAAGTTTACGTGTTTTGTAGACGCAATATTATTTTGGGCATAATTTTTAATCGACATGCTGAGTGAGGTCCAGTTTTAGCGGTTAATGTATACCTATTTTTATGTTTAATTTTCTTTATGTAAGGTAAAATACTCCATAATGGACGGTGATGCCATTATGGACAAAAAAACACAAATCCTTGAAAATAAGTATCTGAAATTAGTTTCTTATAACTGACGGCTATGTACAGTCAGCTGCAGAGAAAAGTAGACCCTCTTGCATACAAATTTGTATGCAGGGGGGTCTACTTTTCTCTGCAGCTGACTGTACCATAAACTAGAGTTGTAGAGCTGTTTCATTTTGAAGTTTCAATTAATTCGGTTACTTCTGAAGGTTTTGGCGACAAGATGAAATTCACCAGTTTACTGAAAAAAATATCAAGACATTTCTTAGTAATGTTGCTAAGAGAGATGAGTTCATGTATAAAATAATAAAAAATAATACTCGGTGTAAACTTGAATGCGTTTTACTTACTGCATTAAGCATGAGATAAGGTATAAAACATACTAGTTTGTTGCTCCAAAAATATAAAGAAATGGCGTTATTTTGGGAGTGTCCATTACTGGAACCGAAAAACTGCGTACCTCCTATGATGGACTAGGAACAATTTACAAAACCAAAATTTACAAGAAACAATCCTTTGTTAAAATAACCCAAACTAATTGTATTTCTGGTATATAAAATTGACTCATTGAGTATCAGTTGGCTTTAAATGTTAAATTTTAAACTTATTTCACTGCCCATAATGGGGGATCCATTACTAGAGAACTGCCGTCCATAATTGGAGAAAAACACCTAGTTTTAATTTGTTAACTATGAAGAAACCAATAGGAGTATCTATTCTGCAATACGCTTGAAATGTAAAAGAAGGATAGGACATTCAAGATTTAACATGCTTAGCGGTAGAATTTTTACATTTATCAGTGAAATATCAAAAACAAGCGAATTTTTTTCTTAAACTGTCCATGATTGGGTCCGTTACCTTATAAGTTTATTGCGTTAAGTGTATTTTTTTTTCTTTCAATACTGATTATTGTAAACCAGACTTAACTACGTATAACTAAGTTTTTAACTAAACTCCGACGTTAAACATCCTTAAAACATCGAAGGTTAGTTAAAATAGTACATTACGATACTAGTGCGAAAAAAGCAAGTTCGAAACGAGTGGCGATCAAATTTTAAATCGACACGAGTATTTTCAGTACAGATGGTGTTTTTTTCACGCACTAGCGCGAGAAGTGGTTCATTTTCATTATTGGGACCGTGCACGACGACAACGCCACGTGACAGGTGACCATTATGGACAATATTGTCGCCGCGGTCAAGCGAGAAATAAGTAAACATTGTGAAAAAATTAATGAAATTTTGTGTTATTTTACTATATTAGACAATTTTGGACGATGGTGGTTATAACATTATCGCCAATAATATTAAAATTGTTGTTTCCAGTGAGAAATTAACAAACTGGTGACTAAAACGGGGTTTCGTAATACCATCACTCACGAAATCATTTTCCAACCAGAGACGATAATAAATGCAAGAAATTGGTGCCAGCTGGGCATTTTCTAGAGATTGAAGACATTATTCCACCATTTGTACTTATGTGCAATAAAGTATAAATAAATCATTGGCTTTTGAAATTGTTGATCAGTTCACTGCTATGCTATGTCAATTTCATAGGCTAACTGTAAGTATATATCATTTACAGGGTACAGGGTTTATTGTCAAATAAAAACAAACTCTATAATAACTTTTAATTATAATATACATTACAAAAACTTGTTTCATTTACTTGAAAATATTGGAGGTTTACCAGATATCACATCAAATATGTAATCATCAATGCGATGAAATCCCTAAGTTCTCAGGAATTGTATTTAAAATGTGATAAGCCTGCAGTGGATTGCTTCTACTTCTATTGTTCTCTTGCTCCTTCGTCCCATTGAAACCTCGATATTTACGCATTTTCGTTAATCCGTTTCGATTTGTACACAGGAGCACACATGAGAAAATAACTCAAATTATTTTGGAACATAACTGGCCCCGTAGCCGAATGGCATTTCTCCGACGCCAAACGAAAACGAAAGTTAGTCGGGCTCTGTCGCGCCAATATGCAAGAGTGATAGAGATAGATATCTACTAGCGTTTCGTTTCGTGAGCGTTTCGTGAGCATTTGTGCCATTCGGCTACGCACCCTGGGATTGGCTTCCACATCGGCTTTTCTACCTCCAATAAAGTTTGTACTACAAATTCACCGTAAATTCAATTCAATACTTGTATAAAATGATCACGCACTTTAAGTAAAACTTCAGAGGTGAGATGACACTTTTCTTCTTACGGCAATTATCCACTTAAACGGTGGTTTCGTTTCCACCACGGTCTTGGAAATTGCTAGAATTTAGTCGCTATTTTTCTTGGAGTTATTACAATTCACCATAACAAATTTTACTAGGTCCATATTAAAATTTATTTCAAAAACGATATGAAAATGTTACTCCAATATGAATTTGACATCGTAAGTCAGCGACCAAGATGTCAATTTTGGCCATAGTGAGCGCTGTGATCGTTTTAGCTACCCCCTTCACCCGCTTTGCACCCTGCCAATATGCCAGGTCGAAACTTCGGAGGGTTATCTGTACTGCAAAACGCCGTACGATACACGTGCGAAAAGGAAATTCGTAACTCGTGTCTATTTAAAGCACTCCCTTCGGTCGTGTTTTAATTTATCGCCACTCGTTTCGAACTTTCATTTTTTTTCGCACTTGTATCGTAATGTTACTTACGCGATAAAGTCCCGTTTACAATATTACGTACTCGTATGTGTAAGAATCGTGAAAGTTTAAACCAGTGTCTGACCAAAAGTTGTACATTTGATTGGCCATTTATGATTGCAAATATATTTTTAAATAACTATTTAAATTTTTAGAGGTTAGCAATGTTCATAAAAGTCATTCATAATTTCATAAAAATCATAACTATTCCATACAAAGAACATAATATTATTTTAAAATAAAACTAAACCATTAAATCTAAAATTAAACTTAAAATTAAAATAAAAAATTAAAATTTAAATAAATAAATCTAAAATTATTTAAACTAAAATAAATCTAAAAACGGCCCCTGTGGCATAGTACCGAAGACGATGGCAGCATATCCTCGCTGGATTGTCAAGTTAATACGCTGAGCGAGGAAGCTGCCAGCTCTTCGGTCGCCAGTGGCGTCTCTTAGTCTCTTCGATAAGTCCTTGAAGAAACTCAGAGCGCCCGGGCCCCACGGACCAAGGGTCTCAACGCCGAATGGAATTAAAATATATTCCGCCCCGAGATCGCTGTATTTTCCTACCTTTGAGTTGAAAGTTGTGAGTTCAAATTAGCTTCGGGGTTAGACCTTGATCTGCGTTTGACAGTGCACGTGGTACCGATTCATTCGGCCCGATTTGCAGTTTAATATACTTCAAAAATTATCTGTACTGTGTCGGTGTCATAAAAGAGGTGCAAGCACACATTGCTTGCCCTTAGTCCGTTTTCACATTATCCGATCCGATATCGGATGTCGGAAGGATTTCAATAGAGTAAATCCAAGATGGCGCCTGTAATGTATGATATATTGGGCCGACATCCGATATCGGATCGGATAATGTGAAAACGCAGAGTTGGTCAAAGGTGCCTAGCCTTATCAGACATAACATACATTAGAGCTTACTCTGTCTAAGGTACAGCGGGGCAAATCTTGACTGGGGAGCAAATTTAATGTAACCACAGAGAACCTCCTATAGAGTAGAAATCTTGTATATTTTGTGCGCGATACGAGTCGCCAGTGTTTGGGGTGCGAGGAGCGGGCGGGGAATGTGTTAAGCGCGCTGTGATTGGCCGTTTCAAGGACGGCGGGCAGTCGCGCCAGATGAAAAGGGACAGAAGTATGACTGTCCCTCTACTGACGCGTAAGTGGCCAATGTAAGTTGACCTATGCCGGCTCTGAATAAATTATAAATATGACTTATTTGTGGAATGTAATGCCGTCTGTTTTTAAATTTGAGCTTCTTGTTACCTTTCCACACCATTTCACACTACAGGTGGACATCTTTAAGGCATCAAAATACCCTTTTCCAATTTTTTTGTGCGAAAAACACGCGCTGCTTTCGGGTCTGTTACTTGGTCGATACTGATCGGGCACGGCGAGCGCCCGCGCTTATATCAGTGCAAATACTAGGAAGGCTGGCCACTGCGAGTCGTCTTGTAATAGATGTCTATAGGGGTTGGTCTGTGAATGTAACTAACCCATTTTTTTCATTATTACACTATGATGTTGAGTTCTACATGTATCCACTGAACACGTGTATCCACTACCATATATAACCGATGGACACTCTATATAATAATGCAAATATTGTAAAACATGAAAAAAATGGACCAGTTACATTTGCCTTGCCAATTGGAAGTTTCTGTTTTTTTTCTGTTTGGTCCAATGGTTGACTGGTAAAGAATGGCTTAAGGTATTAAGTTAGCCATTTGTACTTTATGTTGTGCAATAAAGGTTAAATAAATAAATAATTTGCCCTCCGGTCGAGATTTGTCCCGCTGTTAGGTAGGTACCTTATACTAAACTCAACTACATTTCTTCAAACCGTCTACGCCTGGCAGGCGTAATACTAATATGTGTAACAAATTTAAATTATATTTTAAATTATTTTTATTTTATAATATATTAAAGAAGAGCCGGCCTTTGCTATTATATTCGTAAAATGATTAATCTTAGGTAGACCAATACATTAGTCACTTCAAGATATTAATCCTAGCGTGTAAGGCATGAAAAGGTAGTGAAAAAGGACCCTAGTAAAGAAAAAGCGGCTACAATATGAGTTAATATTAAGGTGTACCTTCGTTTTCATTACGTAGGTATGATTAATTATATAAAAGAAGTCTGGCTATTTTACCAAAATAATTTAGAACATTTTTTGTGAGAGCTCATTAATGTTGGATTTGTAATAGGTACATGAGATAAGTTAATACCTAAAAAAATGTTCACACCTAATATTTTTTTCGGTTATCACGATAATTACTCATGAAATACAAACTGAAATGTAGTCTTAATGAATATTCATGCGTTCTTTGACAAGCCTGTGTTTGCTCCCGCTATAACGACGTCTGTCCCCGTAGCCGAATAGCGTTTTATTTGTGCGACGCGAAACGCCAGCGAAACGCCGCATAAGTAGTCTAGATCTGTCGCGCCAATACCCAAGAGCGATGGAGATAGATAGCTACGGAAGATATATTATCGTGAGCGTTTGTGCATTCGGCTAGACGGCTACGCACAATGACAAGCCAATTTCAACGTACACCAAAATCAGAAATATTTTCAAGATGTGATTCAGTTAGCGTGCGTCTCGCCCGCGCCAATACAGCTACGGGACAAGCACGAACGAAATACAAGATATCCAAATGACATCCTTCATGTCCTAATGATATCATTCTAAGTTAGAATCGGCCTTGTTAATTGCCAAGAAGTTACTACTTACATAGAGGAATAAGTAAGGGAAGAAACTCACCGACATGTGACTGCGGAGCATCTGCCCAGACAATACAACACAATTAATTCATGACTGCCCAAAGAGGAAATACACTGGCCACTCCCTAGACTTGCTCAGCCCTGATGTGAACGCAGCCCGCCGTTGGGTGAAGAAGCTAGATATAAAATTGTAGTCCTTAAGTTGATAATAGTTTGTTAGTGACCGACCAGTTTATAGCCATACGATAAAAAAAAGTAAGGTTAAAGTTAACTCCATACATCAGTAAAAGCGAGTTATTTGTATAGGCATCGTTATAGTGACGTCTAGCGACAATCACTCGTCAACTAGTCTAAATTATCAGTACTGCAACTTATCTATAGATGTCGCAACGAACGGAGAGTGTAATTCTCACCAATATTTAGCAAATACAATAGTAAAAATCAGAATTCTGTTTTCAATTCCTTCTGCTTGTAATAAAAGTTGTAAACTGTTCTAATTTTAAATGTTTGGCAGTCGGACACTGTGACACCTAGTATCGAGTAGTATCACTATAATTCACGCTATTTATTTGACGACCGGTCTGGCGCAGTCGGTAGTGACCCTGCCTGCTGCGCCGCGGTCCCGGGTTCGTATCCCGGTAAGGGCATTTATTTGTGTGATGAGCACAGATATTTGTTCCTGAGTCATGGATGTTTTCTATGTATATAAGTATTTAATATCTGGGCGACCGAGCTTCGCTCGGTTCTATTTTAATATATCACGTCTTTAGATAAAAAAAAAAAACTCTTATAAATACAAAAACAAAAAAAAAAGACAAAAAACAAAAACTTAATTTCTGACCGGGATTCGAAACCCTGACACCTACGATCTATTTGCGTACATTAGACCGACCTCGTGCGACTGAGCTAAGCGGAATCGATGCGCGCGCGGCGAAATTAAGGACCATATTTTACGTTTACAAATGCGAAAGAAAAACTCATGAAAACTCGAAAATTCGCGTTTTCCGGGATCTAAGGCTACGCTAGATCGATTTTTCACCCCCGAAAACCCCCACAAAACAAATTTCAGCGAAATCGTTAGAGCGGTTTCCGAGATCGTCGGTATATATAAATAAATAAATAAATAAATATACAAGAATTGCTCGTTTAATAGTATAAGATATATTATATATATCGTTGTCTGAGTACCCACAACACAAGCCTTCTTGAGGTTACCGTGGGCCTCAGTCAATCTGTGTAAAAACTGTCCTAATATTTATTTATTTATTTTATTTTATTTATTTATTTGACGCATGATTGTCGCTAGATGTCACTTAACTATGCCTATACAATAAACCCGCATTTACTAATGTATGGAGTTCCAACTCTTCCTTTATTTATTCCTCTATGCTACTTACTATGTACATATTTCAAGGTTTGCTAGTCAATGTCGCAATAGGTACGCTTCGCAAGCATTGACGAGCAAGCATTGACGACTGGTCTGGCGTAGTTAGTAGTGACCCTGCCTTCTAAACAGCGGTCCCGGATTCGAATCACAGTAAGGGCATTTATTTGTGTGATGAGCACAGATATTTGTTCCTGAGTCATTGATGTTTTCTATGTATATAAGTATTTATATAGGTTAAAAACACAGCGAAATTTGCACGCGCAGCGTCGAATATATTATATGTATCGTTGTTTGAGTACTAACAACACAAGCCTTCTTGAGCTTACCGTGGGACTCAGTCAATCTGTGTAAGAATGTCCTATAATATTTATTTATTTATTTTATTATTTATATCGTAGCTCTTAGCTTTCCCTATCATCTGTAGTGGTGCGACAGAGCCATCAGTCTGCGTTTCGACCACATAGCGTCAACGATTGTCACGTTGGCTAGGGCTGTTACTGGTCGTAACTTACGGCCGCTCGTGACCTTTTAATACCCATGGCAACATGCTCAATGACCGCGAATCCCTACATGACCCTAAACTCTCCAGCAGGATATTACTTTTGTCGTTTACGAGCGAATGAGTTTTTGAGGGTAATCACGTCCTTACTCATAGTACATATATTATTTAGGATAGTGCAGGTAATGATAATGACATCCCTACTGACGATATTTTATGTAGGTAGAACGTTGCAGTTACGGGACAATAGATCAATAAAGAAAAGAAATTCCAAAATACTCCGAATTCAAGTTGTTCATAAAAATGTGTACCTTTTCACAATAGATATTTGATCGCCTACCATTATAAGGCAATCCGGCTGTGGAATGATCTTCCTCTCACCTTTAGGCAGGCTCGGAACAAATTCGCCTTCAAGCGCATGCTGCGTAAGTATACGTATCTTTTTGACAAGGTTCGATAGTCACCCTCAATAATCTTTCACAATGGGTATATTTTATATTATATATAAGTATTGCATATTTATATATTTATGTATAATAGTAGGTCTGTATATTATATATTTATATGTAGCATAAATCGATATTGTTTGTATCTTCTTGTATTGAATTCTTTTCCATTATACTATAACTGTACTAGGACCCTGCACCAACTTGATCTTTCGATTGAGCCCATGGTTGACTGGAAGAGAATGCCATCTGGCATTAAGTCCGCCATTTGTACTTTTTTGTATTGTGCAATAAAGTTTGAATATATAAATAAATATAAGCTAAGATATTTTTACACAAATTACGCCTCATAATAGTAGCCCAGTATAAATGTAATTGAATTGTGGAGTGGAAACTTAAGATTATACACATTTCCAATGGTAATAATACAACGAAAACAGGAAAATCTCTCGTTCCGTGTCTCCATAGCTTTGTTTTATGAATATCAATTGAATTCATTAGTTTTGTTTTCCCGGTAAAACATCTAAAATAAACTTGAAACATTCCATTACATCGGTATTGGGAGAAATTAAAATAAAAGATTCGAAAAACCGTCAGTGCTGTATTGTTATCGGCTCTGTCATACTGAGCCCGAGCCGAGATCCAGCATGAATGTTTAACGTTATTCGGTACATAGCATAAACGTCACGAAAAATGGTATTAATAAATAAAATGCGCACTCAAACGGATCTCACGGTAGAGATCTCTATATAGGCTGCGGTTGTTTTTTTGTGAGATGAATGTAGCGTCAAAATCAAATAATCTAATGACCGTATGTAACAAAATAGAATACAATGTAACTACATGGTGTTTCCGTGAGTTGTAGACCTTCGCGATAGTCTTAGAAAACCCAAAAGTGAAAAAACTTAGTTCTTGAAATCATTATCACAGTCAAGTCACGATACCCGCGTTATTGGAGCTAAGTCATTTAAGTATGGTAATTTTCGCATTTTGAACAAACTCCAATAACTGGCTCGACAAAAATAATTCAATCATAGAATCTAATCACAAACTTTCACAAGAATCTGTTGACAATTGCAACCTGTAGAGGAGCATCCGGTTAAATAAACCGTAGACCAACGCTAACGCTCCGTTGAATTAATAAGTACTTACTTATATTGTTTTCTGTAATAAGCGCAAACAACCGCAGGCATAACAAGCAACATGATGTTGTTCATACATCATATTCTTTACCTAATACTTATCGCGATATCGTGCTCAGAATGGGTGCCGATAAAGAAACTCTCACCTAATGGGTGAGGAACAGGAAGATTCTGTAACAACGTGGTTTTGATGTGACTTTGCCTATCCTTTTTGTAATTAGCGCACATTGACTGACAAATAACACATTTCCATATTTTACACACACAAATGTGCCTTATCACTATCATTAGCCAATAATAATCGGATCAAGAAGGAAAGTACTTAGAACATTTAATAGAAGAGAGAGCGGACAAGCCACCGGCAGACTTGTCGCAGTTCGCTATTACACAGTTGTCGTTGTGTGCGTGCGTGATGACTCGACTCGCTGGTCGTTCGCATACATACATGGAAATGATGCGCGTGTATTGCGCAATACCCCAATAGGAGCATCCATTCACAAATGTGTTTGCGTTGAAGAACTTACGACAGGCGTATTCAATACAAGTTGCGGAGGGATGACGACACGTGCCTGCGACCTCGTCCTATAGCCTTGAGGCGGCAATCGAGGGGTTTTAGTGGGTAAACCATGGGTCTCATTAGGCTATATGGGAGTCCCATATAACCATCCCAGGCCGGTCCGTGTGCCTGGGATGGTATGCGTAACGCATTTCCCCTCGTTAAAAAAAAGGGCGTATTCAATACAAGTCGCCCGGCCCGTCTGAACTCCTTTCCTTTATCTGTGGTTCTAATCTTCAAGTTCTATCTTGAGAGCTCTTGGAGATCGAAGGAAGAACAAAATCCGTTACACAGTGTTGAATCACAATAGGATTTCGCAAAGACGCTAAGGTGTGTGTTTCTGACATACAAAATGTAACCTCTCATTACGGAGAAGATGTTTTGGTTTCTTTTGAAGGATTTTAGGTGTTCAAACTTTTCTGTTTAGGCATCTTTTCCTTGGAGGTAACAATGGAATTAACGATGGAATAACAATCTCATTAAACTTCAATTATTTTAAAGCTTTTTATAAGTGTTATAATAAATTAGAATTCTGTTAAATTCCCTAAAAAAATAAACAAAAAAATATTGGGGACACCTTACACAGATCAACTTAGCTCCAAACTAAGCAAATTTTGTACTAAAAGTGCTAAGCGACGATATACATACTTAAATAGATAAATACATACTTATATACATAGAAAACATCCATGACTCAGGAACAAATATCTGTGCTCATCACACAAATACATGCCCTTACCGGGATTCGAACCCAGGACCGCGGCTTAACAGGCAGGGTCACAATTATTGTATAATGCTTTTATTTTTAACACGCTTTTATTTAGTCGACCTGCGGGCCGATTTTTGAGTCTCACGCGTTCGAATTCAGAAAATTGTCACTGAAAATAATAGGCAAGTCACCGTTTTCAACCGGTATTTTAGTAACAGTGAGACTCAAAAATCGGCCCCCGGAATATGAGGTAAAACTAATTTAACCATCTTCCAAGTATCCATTGTAGCGTAATGATAACTGGTATCTGTATGTACCTAGTTCTAATGACAACACAATAATAATTATTTCGAGTAATTAATTCGACAGTAACAATTATTGGTATTCTCGAAGATCTGATGATGGAGCCGGAAAGTCTTGCAATGAACTTTGACCACGATTAATAGGTTTTAGTTTGATTGCTATTAAAACGTGTTTTTTAGTTTTTAACCCCCGACGCAAAAACGACGGGGTGTTATAAGTTTGACGTATCTGTCTGTCTGTCTGTTTGTCTGTCTGTCTGTCTGTCTGTTTGTCTGTCTGTCTGTCTGTGGCATCGTAGGTCCCGAACGGATGAACCGATTTAGATTTAACTTTTTTTTGGCTTAAAACTGAGTTAGTCGGGAGTGTTCTTAGACATGTTTCATGAAAATCGGTCTATTATATGGTATGGTATGTCGCGGTCGAGGTTTTTTTCAAAATTTTAATGTTGTGGTTAGGTTATTTTAACTATAATTTAATAATACAACAACATTAATCGCTATTGTATCCAATTAAGAGTGTTGGTAACATCGAGAGATATCTATACCGTCATATAACATATTACGAGCGTTTATTAATACCTTAGTTAGTTTGCAAGGTCCCCATGCCTTTTGTTGTGGTGGTTCGATACATGTTATGTGTATATATTATATAATATCTGGGCAACCGAGCTTCGCTCGGTTCTGTTTCGTATCCTTGACATGTGTCGCCATCTAGTTCAAAAATGAATAGTACCTACAATCTACATCGAGCGAAAGAATTCTCAGCCTTAACAACACAACTACTCCACACGAGATGGCGCGCATTTCGCCACAAAAACTCAAATAGTGTATTTTCTATTCGTTTTAGCCTTGACCTGTGTCGCCATCTAGTGTTTGCAATAAATAGTACTTACATCGACCGAAAGAATTCTGTCTTAACAGTACAACTACTGCACACGAGATGGCGCGCGAAGAAAAACGCATGAAAACTCGAAAATTCGCGTTTTCCGGGACCTAAGGATAAGTTAGACCGATTTTTCACCCCCAAAAACCCCCACATAACAAATTTCTGCGAAATCGTTAGAGCGGTTTCCGAGATCGTCAGTGTAAATAAATATATATATAAATAAATAAATAAATATACAAGAATTGCTCGTTTAAAAGTATAAGATATACAACTTTAAATTGGCAGTGGTAGTATGTGATTGGAAGTTACTAAAAAGCGTATATATACAGTATGTATTTTTGATAATAACCGCATATTTGAAGGGTATTAGTATCAAAGAGGATCGAGTATCATAGATACCTACTGTCAAAGTAAAATGTGTAATCACAGTGCATAGACTGCCATCTCTCGATACAAGCTTAAAACTGTTGAACCTCAGTTTTGACAATTTGGCCCATGTTAGCTTGATATATGTAAAAATGACAAATATTAATATTAGCGCCATCTAGCCGAGCGTTCCCCAAAGATGTAACGCCATCTAGGCCACCGTACCTTTTTCTCTAGGGCTTTGAGGTGCGTCTTTATCCGTCTACTTTATCCGTCTATACGGAGTTACATAATATGTCTTTGTTAGTATTAAGCCCTATGGGACATATTTTCATATGATTTAATTAAAAAATACTTTTTTTAGTTTTTCATACAAAATAATTCAGCTCGAAAAGTATTGCTACTTTATTTTTGTTCAATAAGTCATACTGAACTGATTTGACGTGAATATTTATGTAAAATAAATTAGGTACGGGTAAACGCTTATGTATGCAAATCTGTGGTGTAAATCCCTACCCGTGGTAATATCTTTATATATTTACGTTTTAAAGATTCACAAAAAGCTGCATTCCATTCTTACCTTAACTATTGATGATATAATATGTTACATTTACACCAGTATGCGTAGCCGAATACACAAATGCTCACGATAAAAAAATAAAATAAACAAATACATATAGGATATTCATACACAGATTGACCGAGTCCCACGGTAAGATCAAGAAGGCTTGTGTTGTGGGACTTGTGGGTACTGTAGTGTATAGAATGGGTATTTGGTTATTATTTTGTAAAATGTATCATAATGAATAAAATGGGTGTTATATGAAAAGTGTGCCGGAATGAACTCTGGTAAGGCTTCGGACTTTTGTAGTACAAGGTCCTCTTGCTATACTAATCTAACGCTGTGGGTTTCATAGAGTTGATGTGAATAATAATGCCGAAATATTAATTCATGCAAATATAATTCATTGGAACTAAAAACCTAAGGGCCGATTACATGGGCTCAAGGCCGGTTAAACTTAAAGTCTAGCCGCTTATGGTCTACACGCGCGGTGTTGTACGATAGACGACTACGCGTATCTTTGGCCAAAGAAAACGGGGGGAAAATGTTTGTGCACTCACGAACTCGTGGTCTCGTCGTTTGCAGCGCCGGTACCGTCAGGGTACGGGCGGGACGTCGGTGGCGGTGGTGGGCGACGAGCTCGCTGTAGTTCAGGTCGCGAGTGTGACCCGTGAAGTCCTTAGCTTGGTCGGCGGCGGAACAGGCGCCGCGCGACTCACAGCCCGGGTCCGGGAGCTGTAGCTTGCGGAGAAAGACGCCAGCGCTATCAGCGCATCGTTGACGCGCCCGCGCCAAAGGCGCCGGTCCGACGACGCCGGCAAATGATGGGGGGGGGACGTGTAAAACACCTCGAGGTCGCCGGCGCTACCTTGCAGCAGCGCTCGGCATACAGCCCACGCCCCCGCCAGCTGTACTCTACGGTGGAGACTCGGAAGCCGCGCGGGCTTTCAACACACTGCACGCACGCACACTTCACACTCAATATACGTTTTCTTAGTTTACCAACACAAGGACTACGCCTGGCAGCATGTCAAGGCGCAATCAGCCGCCTGCGGCGGCGGCGGGGACCGGATCAAAAATTAATTAACGGAGCGCGCGTGTTCCCGTGTTCGATCCTGTGCTCCTCCCTCAAAACCGTCAACTCAACCGACCCACGAAAATCTGCGTTCCGTTTGTTCGGTCCGCTCTCCATATCAGACTCAATCCTATTAAAAAACCTTGAATAAATTAAACTTCAAACCGTATCGACATTATTTATACTATTTAATAATAGTTATCACCACACGGGATTTAATAGCAATTCTTAACAAATCTTTGACCTTTTTCTATTTGTGTCTCCCCTCCGAACTACGTGAAACGAAACGCACCAACTTTTTCTATTTGTCAAATTCTGACTTATTTCTACCGTACATTCTCTAACCTATTTCATGTAACTAATATCTAATTACTTTTTTGGAAATACCAAAAGATGTGGGATGTGATCGGATTTACTAAATTCTACGTTAAAAAAGGAACATTTTGGTGTGCGCAAAGTCTAGTTCTGTTTTGTAATTACTGTGTACCAAGTCCTAGAAGTTTGACTTAGCCTAGTGTTTATATCGCGGCATATCTAAAGTCCAGGGCTTCTAGATGGCCTAAAGGAATGCAAAATTAGGAGTTCAGAAGGTAAGCCACGATTTTATATGGGCATTAAGCTTCGGTGTATGTTTTCTGTGGAAAAAAACGGCATCGAAAACCGATGGTGATATTGAGGTTAATTTTCATATAAAATGTATGTAGTATCACTACAGTACTCAGACAACGATATATTATAATATACAAATACTTATATACATAGAAAACATCCATGACTCAGGAACAAACATCTGTGCTCATCACACAAATAAATGCCCTTACCGGGATTTGAACCCGGAACCGCGGCTTAGCAGGCAGGGTCACTACCCGCTAGGCCAGACCGGTCGTCAAACGATAACACCTACAACGACACGAACGATAATACCTATCTATTTCGTAGCTATTATATCTATCTCTATCGGTCTTGCGTATTGGCGTGTCAGAGCCAGACTACATTTCTGCGGCGTTTCGCTGGCATTTCGCGTAGCAGAAATGCCATTCGGCTACGGGGCCAGATCACCAGCTAAGTAATTGTTAGTATTCGTCAATAATACTTGTAAATTGTAACCCATAGCAAGTTAAGAATATGGTCCAAATTGTTACAAGTATCAACAGTTTAATTCCTTATCGAGAGATGGCAGTCTCTGCACTGTGACTACACATTTTACTGTCACAGTAATTGTATATACACTCGATCCTCTTCTCTTATACTAATGACAAATACTAAGCTCTTGTAAACCTAGCTTTACACTTCTCCTGGAACGTAAGTGGCTCTAACAGAACTAAAATGTGGTCACGACGTAACATTAGAGCTAGTCGAGTCGCCTCTTGTAAAATCTTGCTTAGATTTCATTAAATATTACTGCTTCTTACACGAGTACTAGCGATAGCTGAGCAGACTTGATAAAATTTAATGAAGTTTTTGAAATTAGTATGTATAACCTTGAATATTTTTATGAAGAAAACTTGTTATATTGATGATCGTATTGCTATTTTTTTTTACTCTGTGGTTGATATAATTGCTGTACATTTTTGGTTTGATACTATATATCTGGCTTGTTGTATATTACTATTTAAGTATGTTTATGTAAGTCTATTTATTTTCTCTTATATGTGTATGTTTATTCAATTTGTGTGTTGGAAATTAGAATAATTATGATTTTTTATTTCGAAGCGCCTACTCTTTTTGATTATGTTTTTTATTTCCGCTACTTAAAGGTTGTCTGGTAGAGATCGCTCTTTAGCGATAAGACCGCCTGTTGTCTGCCTCTACTTATAATCATTTGTTTTGTCTCCACTGTATCTTTTGCTGAGGTGTGCCAATAAAGAGTATTCTATCTATCTATCTATCTATCTACAATATATTGTTAGTTGCTCATATAACCTTCAAATCAAGAGTGAACAGGGTGGCTAGCCGAATGGCACAATCGCTCACGAAACGCTCACGAAACGAAGCGCTAGTAGATATCTATCTCTATCGCGCTTGCGTATTGGCGCGACAGAGCCAGCGGCGTATCGCTTTCGTTTGGCGTCGGAGAAATGCCATTCGGCTACGGGGCCAGGCATCTTCTGGGCGAGCTCACTCCATCGTAGGCTACGTTTTTGCCTTTGGCTAATCTGTAGCCAAGAGTAAGCCCCTTTATAATAAAAAAAAATTGTAAGTAAAATTGAGCAGCTTTATGTCCTCTGCTTGTCCCTTTTGGGAATACAGGCGTGTGTATTGTATGTATGTATGATAATAAAGTAATAATTCCGCTTTTCATCAGGTGGACCGTATGCTTGTTTGCCACCGACGTAGTATTAAATAAAATAATGATGTATTATGAGCATTATCAGAATTTGAGAACCCCCCCAATTAGCGTAAGTTGTTAACAAAAATTTTATTAACTCACTGTCAGTTTCGTGACGATAATTAAGCGTGAAATTTCTATAAAAATATTGTTTTTGTGTTAATCACATAAACTTTAAGCGATAATCTACATTCACAATGTGCATAAAGTAAATTTTTAGACAGATTTTATGCTTAATTATCGTCACAGAACTGACAGCAAGTAAATTTTTGTTAACAACTTATTCTAATCGGGGTGTCCCAAATTTTGAAAATGCCCATATGAATGCATGGCCTCATAGAAGATTTCAATGATTTTCTACACTTACGCCGTGTCTTGCGTGGGCGACGGTCGCGAGACCGTCGCCGTCGCGTCTCATACTTCCATATCGATAAGGTTTGATTTCGTATGCGTCGCATAGCCGTCGCGCGACCATCGCGCGACCGTCGCCCACGCAAGCCATGGCGTTAATCAATGTCTAAGTAGAAGTACCGACGTACGGAAATAAAATAAAAACAAAATTGATGTGGGTGGATAAAGTTGGAAAAGGGTGTTTACGAAGGGACCCTTGCTTTTGCTTTCGACCCCTGTCAGGCATTTTAATGATAATTGCTTGTATCAAACTGTTGGGTGAAACATAAATTAGACATAGACATAGAATGGCTTTATTTAATATCACAAATTTCACAATGTTACAATGTTAAAATTAAAATAATTAGGTCAAACATGGATATTAAAAAGGGCCGCGACTCAGCATAATGTTGCAGTAATTTTTACTGCAACGCTGGTTTTCAGTCGGACCCTAAGTAGTTCACTAAACCTAAACTAATTAACCTAAACTAGTTTGTGTGTGTGTGTGTGTGTGTGTGTGTGTGTGTGTGTGTGTGTGTGTGTGTGTGTGTGTGTGTGTGTGTGTGCGTGTACGTTTGTGTGGGCGCGCGTGTGAACCTATTGCGTATGATTGCGCGTATAAAAGCGCTATAATAGGGAACTGTAGTCAAAACAAAATATTTTATACCATGCACGAAATAAAGCATCAGATAATTATAAGAAAAACATGGACAGAAGTTATTTTTAAATCCAATTTCTATTTAATAAGTCACGTAGAAATATATAAAGTAACTGAGTTGACCGTGACGTCACCCAATTCGACATCATATAAACTCCATATTAGCAAGTTGTTCAAATTCGCCTTGACAGTTCTTAAAAAGAAGCCGATTTCACTAGGAAGCAAGTAGCCTATATGTGTATACAAGTATACAATATACATATACATATTCAACGTTTATAAACAAAAGGCAACTGTTGTATGCGTACAATATTAATATTAAGACGGCCGGTCTGGCTCCCTGCTAAGCCGCGGTCCTGGGTTCGAATCCCGGTAAGGGCATTTATTTGTGTGATGAGCACAGATATTTGTTCCTGAGTCATGGGTGTTTTCTATGTAGGTATGTATGTATTTATCTATTTAAGTATCTATATCGTCGCTTAGCACCCATAGTACAAGCTTTGCTTAGTTTGGGGCTAAGTTGATCTGTGTAAGGTGTCCCCAATATTTATTTATTTATTTAATTATGCTATATACTTTGGCTGGGCTATTATCAGAGATAGGAGGGTATTACTCTAATGCCAAGAGGTAGGTTAATTTGAATTTGGAAAAGGTGTCTTTTTAGTCTAATTTTAAAAGTATTAAGATGGTTCAACTCGGAGGAAATATACACTGGAGTAGCCTTCATGTTGCGTCTACGTACAAATAATTCTGCCAAGATTCGCGGGAGGTGAGGAAATAACACATGTAAAGGAGTACTCACAAATGCAAAAAATATTATTGTCAATACACACGCACATTATGATAAAAAAATAACACATGCTCATTATGATGCACACAGACATATCACACATGGAAATACTTCGTAGAAACACAGTGTATATGGACACTAAATGCGCACGTGTGTGTCTCAATCTATAGGGGTGAGGCAGGCATCGATAACTGAAGTCGATAATAATTAATGAAGCAAATTATAATTTTAATGATGTCGTTGTTTTTTCTAGATCTGTTTAATGTTTGGCACTATTATAATCATATTAAGATTCACTTATGACAATCCTGGGTAGTAGGTATCACGCGGGTGGACTAGCGATGGATAATAGGATTAGTAGGTAAAGAAATATTTGACATTTTGACAAAACATTAATTTATTTTTCCAGACTAACTAATCAACAACGTTTACTGCGGTTGGTGGTACTAAATCATTATAGACAAACTTGGTTAAATAAATAAACTAGAAATGGTTTAGTCTTCATTAACTGTTTTCAATACTGGTTCAAAGTGTAAAGTTTATTAAGTACATGTAATAAAACTCAAATCATTCTCTTTCGGAAAATTGCAAATATATTTCAAATGAATTGTGTGATCAAGGTTTGCAAATCATACTTTTTTATCGATAGTTGGTATTTCATCGACCATGCCCACATCTCTACGACGAAGTCTCGGTCAAATGATTTTTCTAATTTTCAATTTTATTATCCTTGTCAATATTATTATAATATATGCTCTATTCTAATTGAAATTAGGTTTATTCTTACAAAATATATAAATGAAGTCTCGTGGGGAGTGCGTCTTTTTATGAATATATTGATATATAAATATCGACCCTATTGTAAACCACATTAGGTAACTTCTTAAACAGCAAAAAATCGAAGTCTCGTGGGGAGTGTTCGTGACGTAATTTCTACCCACCAACAAATTTCAAATCGATTGCATTCGATCACATAAATCGATATTCGATGACGTATGACAAAAATATTATCATTTAGATAATAAAAACAGTAATATAACAATATTAAAATTACTTACAAATGGAATATTATGCCATCTTTTTGCAAACTTGAGGTATTTGAGCGCTTATTACAAGTGTTCACAGCACAAGCGGGCATTTTTAATTACCAGTGATATGTGTCGTGGCGATTCTGTGAATGAGCATGAATCGATTGTGAAATTGTATTTACGTGACTTTATGAACATTTGTTCAAGTTTTTTGGCAGAGGGGTAAGTAACTGAAAGGCTACTCCAGTCTATATTTCCTCCGAGTGGTTCAAAGTCTGTAATGGAGGAGGAATATTATTCCAGCACTTAGATGCCTGATATTTAAAACTACCTCGAAAAGCGGTCGTGGAGTGATGTGAAGCTGCTAATTTGTTGCTGATTGATCTGAGACCATAATTTTTTAAAGTGTTTGAGCGCCAAATGAGTTTTTCAAAAAGGTACTCAGGTTTAGAAGACTTACTAAATTAGTATAACACATTTATTTCTATGTATTTGTGTTTGGCACTACGTAGATAAAATATAAAAAATATAATATATATAAAAATATAAATATTGGGGGCACCTTACACAGATCAACTTAGCCCCAAACTAAGCAAAGCTTGTACTATGGGTGCTAAGCGACTATATACAATACTTAAATAGATAAATACATACTTATATACATAGAAAACATCCATGACTCAGGAACAACATCTGTGTGCTCATCACACAAATAAATGCCCTTACCGGGATTCGACCCAGGACCGCGGCTTAGCAGGCAGGGTCACTACCGACTGAGCCAGACCGGTCGTCAACCAAACCATAAATTGTGGTCAAATAAAACCATAAATTGTTTTTCACCACACCAACTGGTAAAGGCTAACTTTGCTATTCGAAAACAGATAGCAAAATTGCATTTTACCCACAAGAGTGCAAAGTAATTTCATACAAATTTTAACTTGACATCTTAAGCTGGCTGGTAAAATTTACCTATAAAGGACGATTTTGAATCATAAATATAAAATAAATTGATAGATTTAATTTAGTTTGATGTTTTATAGTCCGTATTTTGTTTGGTGTGGTGAAAAATTTTGTGTTTCTGTAATCGGCGGCAAAGTTTGTTTAACCTTCGTGCCTTGAAACCCTCGCAATGCTCAAGATTCCACTATTATTAATTCCAATATTGGACCTTTCGCTTTCTCGATATTGGCACGTTCGGTTAAACTGTGATTAAACAACAACTTTGTCCCCTTGTAAAACAAATAACAGAACTATTCTATTTTCGTTACTCGTTGTTAGACCTTCAAGTCTTCAGTCATGGTCGAACCCTGTATCCAGTGACTTAACAATTTTCGTACCTACGAAACACTATTCTCGAAAGTTCTTTCAAATTTACAAACGTAAAGATGCTATTCGCTCTCTTTCTCTCTGGTACTTATAATCCAAATGTCTGAAAGAGATGTTTGACTCAGGTTCAATTCGACTTGTACCTATAAATACCAGCCCAGTGCGCGTAGCCGAATGCACAAACGCTCACGATAATATCTCTTTCTTAGCTATCTATCTCTATCGCTCTTGCGTATTGGCACGACAGAGCCAGACTACCTTTCTGCGGCATTTCACGTCGCAGAAATGCTATTTGGCCACGGGGCCTGTTTAGCTCCTTAAGTCAGATTAACAACTTATTCCTGCGGTAAAGTTGCCACGTGACATGAATTTATACCTCGTATCGGTCTACGAAGATTAACTTATGAGATATAATTTATAGCATTTTCGATCTTCGAACTTTCGAAATACCTAGTTCAGGCAACCCTAAGGTGAAGCTAGGTGGCAAATACTTAACCTTGATAGGTTAGGGGTTCATGTACCTATCGTAAATAATTTTCACACCGGCCCCATAGCCGAATGGCATTTCTGCGAAATAAAACACCATCGAAACGCCGCAGAAATGTAGTCTGACTCTGTCGCGCCAAATGAAAGAGATATTACCGTGAGAGTTTTGTGAGCGTTTGTGCGAATGCACCGCGGAATGGCTACGCACACAGTTCGTAAAGGCTATCAATAATTGTGAAATGAAAAGCAACATAGTTTTGAACTTCATACTTTCGAAGTTAACCTAGTGCGTGAAGCTTCAGTGCACACATTATCCGATCCGATATCGGATGTAGGAAAGATTTCAAAGGCAAAAATTAAAGATGGCGGCTTAAATATGATTTTTCAGTACAGATGGTGCTTTTCGCGCGTGTATCGTACCGTACGACGTTTTTCAGTACAGATGGTGCTTTTCGCGCGTGTATCGTACGACGTTTTTCAGTACAGATGGCCCGCCGAAGTTTCGACCTGACAAGAAATGAACCATTTCTGGCACTAGTGCGTGAAATAATACATTACGTCAGACGCCGGGAAAGAACAGCTTACAGTGTGTGTATGTAGGTGCAAAAAGGCCAGGTCAGAAGTACTCGAAACCGAAGAGCGTGTATGAAAAACGTTATGAAAGTGTGAAGCGACAGTGGTTTGTCAGGATCGTAGCAAATGGAAATCTGTGATCTCTGCCTACCCCTCTGGAAAACAGGTATGGTTGTGTATATGTACGTATGTATGTAAATAAAATCGGGCAGTAAAATTTATTTCACTGTTAAACCTTGAAACCATCGTAATACTCCAGATTCCAGTTTTCAATCAATATTTGAATCGTACTCTCGGGTTTTAATATTAGAACGAAAAGTTACACAACAACTTTACTTCTTCTAAATCAAACAACTGTTAGGGACTTGGTTGCAGATGATCTTAAGCGGTTACATACATAGAGAGAGATGAGTAATTAATAAAATTGAGATTTATATTAGTATATCAATATGTTGAGCCCCCAGACCCCAGGCTCCCATGAGCCGTGGCAAATGCCGGGATAACGCAAGGAGGAGATGATGTTCCATACTATAGGTACTAATACTGATACTAATAGGTACTAATACTAATACTATATACTAATACTAATACTAATCCATACTAATATTATAAATGGGAAAGTGTGTGTGTGTTTGTTTGTCCGTCTTTCACGGCAAAACAGAGCGACGAATTGACGTGATTTTTTAAGTGGAGATAGTTGAAGGGATGGAGAGTGACATAGGCTACTTTTTTCTCTTTCTAACGCGAGGGAAACCGCGGGAAAAAGCTAGGTAGTATAGTATAAATGGGAAAGTGTGTGTGTCTGTTTGTTTCTCCGTCTTTCACGGCAAAACAGAGCGACGAATTGACGTGATTTTTTTAAGTGAAGATAGTTGACGGGTTGGAGAGTGACATAGGCTACTTTTTGTCTCTTTCTAAAGCGAGCGAAGCCGCGGAAAAAGCTAGTATTACATAAATAGGTAAGGTGCACCAACACAATGCCGTCTGGGGGCAAATTCAACTAATCGAAATATTTTCCACTTTTTGTACTAGTGACCTAGAGTGTCGAGTGTGTCACAAGCGTGTTCGGTGGGTACATATAGCACGTACTATAGTGTGTAACCTAATCACAAAATTAAAATTTTGAAAAAACCCCCGACCGCGACATAGTAGACCGATTTTCATGAAACATGGTTAAGAACACTCCCGACTTACTCAACTTTCAGACAAAAAAAAACTAAATCCAAATCGATTCATCCGTTCGGGAGCTACGATGCCACAGACAGACACACTCACAGACAGACAGACACACACACACACAAACAGACACGTCAAACTTATAACACCCCGTCGTTTTTGCGTCGGGGGTTAAAAACATGAAACATTATGTCGATTATTTGAAGTTGTCCACTAGTCTAAATTGTTTCTGGCACGTCTGATTTTTACTAAAATGTTTATTTACACACTCTTTAAACCGCTACCTATTTAATCAATATTGTCAGCTATCTATATATAATATATATATATATATATATATATATATATATATATATATTAGTACAAAATTGCCATTCACTTGCTGTATGAGTTCAAAAATCTAATAACTTACTTGCTAACTTATATTAGTCACGCAAAGTATAATGTAATAATAACATCAAATATTAGGACCTCTACCACGACTTTGAAACATTATAGAACACGTTAGTACGTTTTCACATTATCCGATCCGATATCGGATGTCGGACCGATATCTCATTTATATTTTTCGCCGCCATCTTCGATTTTTTCCTTTGAAATCCTTCCGACATCCGATATCGGATCGGATAATGTGAAAACGCACAATTACCCTAATAGTGTAAACGTTACGGAAAACCACATTTATTGTATGCAATAACCTAACCACAAAATGAAAATTTTGAAAAAGCCCCCGACATAGTGGAGCGATTTTCATTAACATATGCGAACAAAAATAAAACTAAATCTAAATCGGTTCATCCGTTCGGGAGCTACGATGCCACAGACAGACACACACACACACACACACACACACAGACAGACAAACAAACAGAAATACACGTTAAACTTATAACACTCCATCGTTTTTGCGTCGGGGGTTAAAAACAGAGCAGTGCCCAATAGGTTACTGACTAAAACAAAAGTTACATATATTTTCCACCGTAAAGCAATATTTCGTAGCCTTCACGTCATCGAGTAATCTCTTTCACTCATAAATCTTCAAAAATCATGGTAAAACTTCAGCTATTTATAAGGATATTGACGAAACAAATTAGGCGAATAACATAAGTTGATTGAAACCAATTGCATAAAGTACCAATATGCGATCAATCAATCAACCTAATAAATGGCTTTATTAGCAATTGCGGTAAGGATTTCGTTCAAAGCGTCCAATTTAATCCACTTAAGTATAGAAATAAAGCAGTCCCTTGAGAATCGCGGCTTGCCAGCGCTTTGCTTGGAGCTAGTCTTGCTCCACTGTCCATAAAACAGTTAACAAACCCGCCAAGCAGACGTCTAGCGCTAACAATCAAAATGAAACTAATTTACATATTTAAATTTATCCTCGCGATCGTTATTTGCAACGGCGACCTCGAGAATCACTTTACGGGAAAAACGGATATATCTCCGCTCTCGCTATCCGTTTGTTTATTACGCGGTTATCGACAAGTCGGAATGCAATTACGGTCCAAGCGTGACGCAAATCAAACAGTGGGGGTGGAACGTCGGGTTGCGGAGAAGGATTTTAAAATTAACGGTTCTGATGAGCGCGAACTTCACGCTGTACTCGTGAGCAACTTCACGCGGATGTGGCCAGTGGCGCGGTGGCGCGCGAGTGGGTACTTCAGTGACGACTACTTGGACTTGATCAATGAGCACTGGCTGCAGTTCGCGCCGCCCCCTGATTGGCTGCAGAAGACGCTTGGAGGCATATACCTGCTGTTCTCCACTGCGGGTTGCTGGGGAAACGTCATCGTGTTGTTCATGTATTTCAGGTAAAAGCTTTCCAAAGTTATTTCAAGGCACAATTACTTTTTATCACTTTCTGACTAATAGGTAGGTAAGAAAGTTAAAATGACAGCTAGAGACAACGATTCAAACCTAGTTGAGACTTGCACTTACTTGGTCAAAGAATAACAACTTAACTTTATAAAGCTGCCAGAGAGGTTAAAGTAGCCAACAACTGTGACATTTAAATTATTGGGAACTTCGTGAGTCCTTAATGTGCCCTCAATTTGACTGAAGGGAAATTATTACGATGTAAATGGAATTTAATATTGATAGGTATTTTGCTAAGTTGTAGGTACTCCTAATAATGTCTTACAGCATAAATTAAACCACAAATGTTCTTGTATTGTATAACATTTCCATTTATAACAATTGCGTCTATCTGAATAATAATTATTTAGTATCTTATGCGACTTTAGACAGAAATCTATATAAAGTTGAAAATTGTTCAGTCGAGCGTAAAGGCTTCTCGAGGTGAAATATATCTAAGAAGAAATGAAATAACCCACTATGGATATAAGTACATATTAATGAGATGTGTCTTTACAAAATCATTTACATTGTTTGGGATTTTTTCCTTCTACTACAACTAATTTACAGAAATCGCGAAGCGTCTGGTTGAGGTAACTGGTGACCGAAGAGCTGGCGACTTCCTCGCACAACGTATCAGCATTGCGATACAGCGAGGAAATGTCGCCAGTATCCGTGGTACAATGCCTCAAGGGCCTAATTTAGACATTAGCTAGCTTTAAAGTTTAGCCTTAGTTTCTTATATAATTACGTAAATATGTTCATGTAAATAAAGATATTTTCATTATAAAGTCAAAAAAAAAACGAATTTACTAAACCTTTTTCAATACAGATGGTGTTTTTTTTACGCACTAGTGCGAGAAGTGGTTCATTATATGGCAGGTCGAAACCAGGTCCATCTGTACTGAAAAACGTCGTTCGATACACGTGCGAAAAGGGAATTCGTAACTCGTGTCGATTTAAAACACTCCCTTCGGTCGTGTTTTAATTTATCGCCACTCGTTTCGACCTTCCTCTTTTTCGCACTTGTATCGAAATGTACTATATTGTTATGAAGGAAATATTCGATACAATGCCATGATACTCATGATAGTTATTCATCAGTCGAAAATTTAAATTTGTTCTCGAAATTTTTCTTGGAAACAATTTAGCTGGTTTGACGAGCCCCTCTTCATGTCCGAGTTTATTAAGAAATCATATTTTCCCTCGAAAATATAAAATTTTCCTTTATTTTGCAATAAACTTCATGCTGAATCGTTTATTTTAATAAGAGGTAACATAGTAAAAGCTGCATTATTATTATGTACCCTCCTGTACAGACATTTGTTCGCAAATGGACTAATTTTCCAGCTTGCTGCTCCAATAAGACACTGTCCCTAATCTATCACAGTTCACTTAACTGTGACTAATAGAAATTTCAGACAATAATCATCTATTATATCCATTCCCTTGGGTAGGATTTATAAGTAGGTATATTCACTAAGGCTGGAACAAACGGAATCAACGAATTTTTCATCGTACTTGTGACACACCAGTATCGGAGTACAGTCAGAGCCACCATTTTTCACTCATTAAGTACATTTGTGCCAGGCCAGTTCTTGTGAATACCTGGCCCCGTAGCCGAATGGCATTTCTGCGACACGAAACGCTACCGAAACGCCGCAGAAATGCAGTCTGGCTCTGTCGCGCCAATACGCAAGAGTGATAGAGATAGATAGCTACGAAAGAGATATTGTTGTGAGATTCGTGAGCGTTTTGTGAGCGTTTGTGCATTCTGCTACGCACAATGGGTGCGTCTAGCAGACAATCGGTTTTGCTCCGAAGCGTGAACGATTGATGGTCGCTTGTTCTATACGCACAGGTACATACATAAGTATAATAATGGCGCGAATACATCAAACGAGCGAAGAAGAACAAATAGTCATCATCTAAGAAAATATTTTTGACGTCCCCGAATCGGAAAGGGCACTTTTCTTCCTTGCCAGGAGGGATAAAAGTGACATCTGTCTTCCCTGCTAGGAGTGAAGAAATAGTACATTACGATACAAGTACATAAAAAAGGAAGTTCGAAACGAGTGGCGATAAATTAAAACACGACCTTGGGCTTTTAACGCTGGTATCCCTCACTTGTCCATCATTTTGCTCCCTTGAGACACTATGACCTAAAATGATGTCCACATGCAAAAATGACTTAGCCTCCAGACCTTTTTTCATCTCAAAAGTGACTTTCATTTGAACTTGTTTCTTTTAAATGAGACATGTTGAACCGAGACGCGAGTTACGAGGGTCGCCCAATTTATTCTCAGCATGGGCTTGATCACATGTAGTTAGGATACCTACGGTTTTATTTACGGTTATATTTATTTTTTGACCCATATCAATTCACTTTATTTTTCTATAATTTTCACGTTGACACCATTAGGCACAGTATTGCTGTTGTGAAATACGACTATTGAATAATATTATTTCGAAAGCTGCATTAATAGTATTTTATGTAACTGGTGGTTAAAAGAGGTCAAAAAAGGTGAGTGGCGTGGGTAACAATTTGAGGCGAAGCCGAAAATTGTTAATAAAAACGCCACGAGCTATTTTTGACTCAGTTAAACACCGTTGCATACAATACTTTTTCTACGACCCAGCACTTACTTTGAAAGAAAATTATAAATTCAACGAATACCTACTTTCAGTCATCTTAGCTATCTAGTGGACCACACACCACCTACCATTTTGAATATGCAGTTTGAGTACAAACATGAAAATAAAACTGTCTATGGTATGGTTCTCTGAATACTGGCCACTAAGACGAATAGAGCCGCGTCGAATCGAGTTCTCATACATTTGAATTCGATTTCATACAATATTTTAATTTTCTACGATGAAGTGAGTGGTTTGTTAAGTTGGTAGCAATGTTTTATAGAACTTTAACAGCTATATCGTGCTACTGCTACAAAATGTTTTTAGGGTATAGACTAGATAGACTTGTCCTGACATCTTTTATGCAGGGTTTTAAAGTTCTATGTACGACCTTGTAACTCACGAATAACATACGGGAGTAGAAAAAAACAATAAAAGAGTGTTGGATGGATATTTCAACCATTCAGTTTGTTTACATTGTTCGCTATTTCTATTGACGGCGATTTTTTTTAAATCTTTATTTAAAGAGCTTTATTGTCACTATTGTGACGATGTCGCTCTGTACACATATAAACAATACATTTTATCGTCTACTTAATCCTAACGCAACAAGTTTATATAAACCTTTTGCATCCTCAGATAATGGTTGCCCCAAGATTTGATTGCAACCCCCAACTTCAAGTAAGATTTTATTCTTGAAATCTTTTCTCGCACTTTTGTTCCGAACACATTCCATGATGACATAGAGAAAATGGGATACAAATATTCCCGAACATATGTCGTAAGACAATGCCATAAGAATAACAAATCAGCGCTGTCTTTTGATAATAGCAAACGATTTCTTTTCTTTCGTTTAAACATGGAGTGGAAAAATAATTTGAGTTTTATTTTTATAGCAGAATATTTGGCATATCTCACCGCGATATTCATGCGGTTTTCGCCTATTTGTATCAAAAGTGCTAGGCAAGTTTAGTAACAAACATGTTATAGTTTTGTATAACCCGTGGGAATCCGGGGTAGGTTTAGTTACTAGTTTTAACTAGATAAAGAAGCCTGCTCCGCTTCCTGCCAATTATCGGTTTGTAGCTGACTGAGATCTGCTACCACATTGTCTCCCCAGCTGTATCTGGGTGACCCACCGGGCGGCCAGCAGTTGGTCTTCCTAAATCTACTCTCTTAGCAGTCCGATCCCTCTCATTCTTAGTGCGTTTTCACATTATCCGATCCGATATCGGATCTCGGAAGGATTTCAAAGGCAAAAATCAAAGATGGCGGCTTAAATGTATGGGATATCGGTCCTACATCCGATATCGGATCAGATAATGTGAAAACGTAGTAGGTGGTCGAGCCAGCGAAGTCTGTGGGATTTAGTTACTCCGATGATTTTCGGTCCGCCCACCAATTTCTCTATATCCGCAATTTATTTAATTGTATTGTTATTTAAACGTTTCTTTCTTAATCTATAATAGGTAATACCTACTTATATCAGCTCGCAATTCATAATTCCGTGAATCATTCATCTCTCATTTCAATATTATTCAAAATAAGATATCAGATCGATATTTATCGCCTCATTACCAAGATCATAAAAGTTTCAAAATTGCCGACCGACCTCGCCAGACTATAGCCGAGCACTTCAAACGAAACCGGCCTATTTCTGTGTTTATTGCTCGCTATATTAGTAGCAGATCTGTAAAATGAAGGAATGAGTTTTTGAAATCGGATTTCGTGGTAGATCTTAGTTCTTAGGCCTGATTTAGACGGCGTGCGATCTCGCATGCAGTTATAGTTACATTGCGGGTTGTTGAGGTTACATGCAATTTTGCACAGCCATCAAATACCGCTATGTAATAAAACTCGTAGGTGTGCGAGTTCTCGTACCGTCTAAATGGGCCCTTAGATTGATTTCGAGTCGATTATTATGATAAGAGTCCATCCCCTTGTATCACATGAAGTACTCTGTCGTGATTGAATGCCACAATGACTTTAACTAATAGATTTTAAAGGATAAACTAATTAATATAACGGAGGGCGATATCTATTGTTTTATTTTTATTTACATTTAATTGGTCATTTGGTAATACGGAAGTAATGATAGGTCGTGGGTGTTCCTGTGATCATGAAGTTTAATCGAAACATACATACATAAACTCACGCCTGTTTTCCCAAATGTTGTAATCAGGGGACATGAAACTGAAGTTTCAGTGCCGCTTTTAGAAATTAAGGGTTTAAATTTAACGAAATTATTATATTGCAGGACAGGTTGCCAGCTCGTCGCCTACAACACAATTGAACCCATATCCCACAGTCGACTTCTACGACACCCACGGGACAAAAGGGAATGATGAAATTCCTAACCCATCACCACACGGGGAATCTAAACATGAAAGTGGATTAAGATCATTCATATTTTGGAGTGCATCTTGTGACTTTTATCTTCGTACGTTACTTTTTATTCGTACGAGCAAACGCGATATGCATACTGATACGGTCGTAATATCAAGACTATATTTATCAACTTGAAATAACTTCACTCAAGAAAATTACCTTCAGCACGTCGGGTTTTCTAATGAATAAATAGACAGAAGATTGAAATTACAAAAAGTTAGGCAATATTCACATAAAAAATGCACAAAAATATTTTTCTAATTAGGTAATAAAAAAATTGTCATTAGTGTAGAACGGGTGCTCGACCAGCCAATTTTTTAAGCGATAGGTACTTAAAGTTCGACACACTAGGCGCTTCAACCACATATTGCGGCAATTTATTATAGACGGCAGGGTCCATCACATGTGTTAATTTGACCGTAAATTGGATTTCGCCAATTTCCGGTCGATACCTACTAACTTTCCGGCATTTCGAATGTTGTACTTGGAACACATGTTGTTAGTTTTGTCACAGAATATATTATGTATAATAGTACAAGTACAGAAGGCTCTTTTGATGTTCACAAAATGACGCCATTCTAAATTCTTACCTACATTAAAACGGACCGCACGCGAGCAGCCAACATTGAATTTTTCCCCTCACTAATAGCTCGGAAACACGTGTTTTGTCCTTTAATACCAGCGGGTAAAAACGCATTTTACCCACTAGTGAGTGGGTAAAGTAATTTGACCTTGAATAAATTCAAATGAACTGCTTTAAAATTGATAAAAGTAGGTGAATCTAGTAATAAAGATCATTTACCACCTGTGGAACTACTGGAAGCAGTGATAAACGCATTTCTTGCGTTGTAGTTTCCTCGCTACAGTGAGGGGAAAAAAAGTTTTGTGTTACACTCGGGTGCAAATGTAATTTACTTCTCGTGTGTTAAAAAACTCGCAAGTTCAGGATTCTATAAATAACTCGCAAGTTCATGATTCTTCAAATAACTATTATACAAATAACTATTATTGCGCCGCGCGAAGGTCGTCGCTAATGAATGGGCCGCGAACTCGCGGCCGCTGACATGTACTTGTAGCGCGGCGATAGAATCGCGGAGTGAGCCGCCCCTGGTTTTGTATGCTGCCAAGTTCTCTATTACATAAATGGCTACCTGCATGATAACTATTGCAGGCAGTGTAATGAGTGTAAAGCTAGGAACATACTACGCGGACGTCCGTCGTAAATCGACCGCGACCGCGACCGAACAGTGTGCACGGAACAAAACATCCAGCGAGCCAGATTTCGAACGGACGTCCATGCGCTCAAGGCCACGTCCACGTCCGTCGACCGATAGTTTGCACGGTTAAGTGTATATTCATTGTCCAGATCCCCGTCCGCGGTCGATTTACGACGGACGTCCGCGTAGTGTGTTCCTAGCTTAAGGATTCTTATTTTTTAAAGAGTTTTTTGGCCGGAGTGTCTACTGTCTAGAGGTACCTGAGCAACGATCCTGACAGCTCGTTTCTGAAAGCGAAAGACCCTCTCCCATTCAGGACAACATCCCCAGACCAGACCTCCGCAACGTACTGTATTAATGAATGGACAGTGGCGAAATAGCATGTCCGGGCTACTTCTGGAGCCACAGACTTTGCAACTCGACCTAAGGCAAAGCACGCACTGCCCCGACTACCACACGGTTTATCTACTTGCTGGTCCCATTTTAAGCCCTGATCAATCTTTAAACCTAGGAAAGTAGTCGTGGATGCCTTCTAAGTATAGGTTTGTACAAGTTTCTAATGAGTCGACTCGGCAACGCACATGTGCCACTCCTTGAGTGGCAGGCGTCCATATGTAACAGTGATCGCTTTCCATCAGGCGGACCGTATGCATGTTTGCCACCTACGTGGTACAAAAAAATATCTCGACGAATTCATCTTAAACATTAAAAACTAAATCAAAATCGATTGATTCGTTCGGGAGCTATGATGCCAGACAGACATGTCAAGCGTCAAACTATGGAGTTTAGAAATATAAGGAGCGAAAGCTTTAAGTATCAGAAGTGCACATTTAATACCGTAGATAGGTGGCGCTGCAATCACTGCTACACATGGGTTTGACAATCTCTCTAGCCTTCTCGATTGTAACCCCGCCTACGAAGCGAGAGGTCCCGGGTTCAAACCCCGAGAGGGGGATTTTTTTTTGCAAAGATTTTTAGATTTTTTTTCCAGATATTTTCCTGAGTTATGTATTAATAAATTATAAACCTCATCATCTAGTGCTTTGTCTAAAACTATTTCTTAATATTTTTCACTTAGGTATAACAAATAAGAATATTATGTTAGGCCAATTGTAATATTTAGGTATCCTGTTTTAGCTGATATATATATTTGCAATACTTTTCTAGGGTATATATATATTGTAAGACCTGTAGTAGGTACGTTAACATGAGTGTAATATATTACAAATATTCTATATTTGTACCTATGTCTTTTATTTGTACCTATGTCGTGTCGATCTCTAAAAATAATATGATACACGAACTTCTGTTTAGGTTTTTATTCATATAAGTATATGAATTTAATATAATAAACACACAATAGCATAAAATATGAAAATACCCAACACAGGTGCTCGGTCCACATAGTGCGACACAGCACGAGGTATTAGTAATAAAACTTACATACAATGTAATATAGTTATTAAATGAAATGAAATTTCGAATTACGTGCTGAGTGGCATATATCTGCTATATTTAATAAACAGCGTATTATGTAATGTTTTTGAAGGAATAAGGGCCGGTTGCACCAAACCGTCTGGCACCGTTAAAGCGTTCGTTAAATTTTATTGTATGAGAAGTTCCATAGAAATCTTCTGAGTGACGATGATGTGTCTGTCAAATGTGGTTGGTGCAACTGGCCCTAATAGTCAAGGTATATTTCCACTTCGACTGGAACGTGAACGATTGGCTCATTGAAAATTACAAAAGGATGTGAAATGAATTCGTTCATGATCAAAAAACTTTCAGGTTTTTACTCTCTCTTCTTCATTTCGTACAAATGTATGCAAGTATTTCATAAGCTTTTTCATAATATGGAAAGAAGCATATATTATATGCTTCTTTAAAGGGCTTTCAAGTCTTTCAAGAACACTTTGAAGAGGCTATAGTTCTCACAAAGGCAGCTCGAGGCACTGGCTCCTCGTGAGCTCCTCGCCTGGCTCCGAGCTGCCGCTCCCGTTCGCGCTGCCGCTCCCGTTCGCGCTGCAACTTGAGCTATGCTCCTCTCACCACTTATAACTTTGTTCACTCTGTAATTCTGTATCTTCTCATCGGCCGTGGACAACTATGATACGCCAAGAAGCGTGAACGATTGGCACCATGTCTACGCTACGCGCCCTGTAGGAAATCGAGACCATGTTCTATGCTTTCGTTTTCTGTAAACCTCTTGTTTGCCAAGAATGGCACTGAAAACTAAATAGTTTCATGTGATCTACATCTCTGTGTTTCCTGAAATAAATGTTTTTTTTTTTAATATATATCCTATATACCTACCCCTTTGTGGGATATAGGCGTAATTATATGTATGTATGACTCAGCATTCATTTTCTGTTTATTTTACTGGTTTTGGCTGTATCGTAGCACTTATTTTCATATTTCGCAAGAAAGTGGGCTAGGATAATCACATACTTATTTTTTTTGCTATGTGTTTAGAATGGCCAACACAACCAACTTATCAAGGACTCCTTTGGTAGTACAACAGTAACCTGACTGATTGTTACCGGATTGGTCAAAGTTTTGCTTTTCTTCGCCGATTCGTTACAATCGTGGCGGCCTTTATCAGTAGTGCCCAGTCAGTCAGCATTGTCCAGCCAGTAAATTCTCCAGACTTTCAAGCCATGCTTGTTTATCCTCGTTTAAACAAATATGAATTAGTATGTTTTCGAGCAAATCTTTGCCGGAATAATTGCATCCATTTGGAAGGCTTATCAGTGAAAAACAAGATTAATATATGGGAGGCGTACTTGAGCTGAAGATACTAATACTTCATGACAGTAATTTTGCATTTTTTCGGTTCATTTTTGTTTTAGTTTTAGCTGCATCGTAGCGCTTGTTCTCGTATTTTGCGAGAAAGTGGGCTCGCATAACCACATACATATCAATAATTTTTTTTGTCAATATTTTGCAATGCTCAACACAACCCACTTTAACGAAGGTCTCCTTTTGCAGTTCGACAGTAATTTGACTGATCGTCTCCATATTGGTCAAAGTTTTGCTTATTGCTCTCAATACACTTTGTTCTATTATTTTAGTGAGATTAAATAATTCATCACTAGGAAAAATTAATCCTCCGTATAGGTCCATCTTGTTTATGACATCGCTCCGTACTAAGAGTTTACCCTCACTTGGTCTCATTTGTAAGAGTTTAACACAATTAGTACACTTTAAGATCTTACGCAACTTTCGTACTATGTAGCCAGCAATGTACGATTGTACAGCGTCACTGGTCACAGATACGTTGTAATCATGGTCTTTTTCAGTACTGGAACCGTCAACCAAAGGCTCGGTATTGTCCAGTAAATTGTCCAGGCTTTCGAGCCACATTTGTTTATCTTGGTTTGAATCATTATTGACTAAATCCTTAGCATTGAGAATGCTTTTCAGTAAATCCGTTCCAGAAACATTGCACCCTTTCGGAGGTTTTACTAGTGAAAAGCAAGACGCTAATCGGTAGACTTGTCCGAATAATTTTGGATCTGGGTGATCATTTCCTCCACATGAATATCTCATGACAGAAAAAAATCTCTGAAACAAGTAAAAATGTGTAAGTATTCAATTAAAATAGTATAGGCATCCCATACCTATATACCTTAGGCGACCTCGGGTCGCAGATTATTTTCATACCGAATTTAATCGAAATCGGCCCAGCCCGTCCAGAGGTTTAAACGTGAAAGTGAGAGACGGACAAACACACTTTTGCATTTATAATAAAATTTACCGAAATTTTGATTACTTTTGCTCCGTAATTAAATTTAGCTTTAGATATTGACGAGATGAATAGGCGTAAGTATATAAACTGTGGTTGTTGTTCCTTGCAAAAGAGAACATGCAGTACCCACCTTATAGCTTAGGTACAAGCTGTTTTGGATTTGATACGACACACGCCACTTTGAATTTGCTTCAAACTAGCACATAATCTTAACAATAAAACTCCCGTGAGACTCACACATATTTAAAAATATTTTAAGCGGGTTACTCACGTATTAAGTCGATATAGCGTTCGACATGTTTCGATCCAATTTTCGAGGATCTTTCTCAGGAGTAGCGACCCCGCCTTTACATGTCGAGAGCGCGACGCATACAACGCTATATCGACTTAATACGTGAGTAACCCGCTTAAAATATTTTTAAATATATAGCACATAATCATTCAGAAATCAGAAATATTTATTGTTTAAACTGTGTAGGTACAGGAAGTACCTAACGGTACACTAGTTACATTTTTTTAATAATATTATTTGGATTAATTACCTCCAACGGATCTTGGGACAGATTTGCTGTCATCAAATATTTGTAGTTGCATGTGGCATTAAGCATGTCCAAAATTTCCAGCGTTGCGCGCAATGTTACGTTTAGTCCGGTTATCGTACTTCTCGACACTGGTATTTTTTTTTCTAATTTTTCCCAATCTCCGAGAAATTGTAAAAAATCCAGTATGGACTGAAATGTATAGATAAAGAAATACTTATTAAGAGGATATGGGGTAGCCGCTTCTACACAAACGTAAAACTAGATATTAGCTTCTGCCTTACATCAGATCCAAGCTAAAAGGAACTAAGGAGTCTAACGACATCCTATAATAAATAAATTTCTAGATCTAGACGAATCTACATGTAGATATGCATATTGACTAGGTATCACACCTTTCTTCGACTGCAATTTTCATTGACGTATAGAGCATCTTTTGGCACGCGGGAAGACATAGCTTTAATCAAATTGCTTAGTAAATCAATGAACTTTTGGGATGGTGTTGAATCGCTCAATTCTTGGCAATTGGGTTGATAATGGGCCATGGCAGCCGAAATTTCGTGACCAAATACCTGTAGACATTAATTAACGTCCTATGAAATAAATCGAACATAGTTATAAGTTGTGTTCCAGTTCCAAGATTGTATGGGACCGGACATTTTTTTACGGCAAACAAGAGTTCCTGGTACACTCTTAGTTGCACTTCCATCTTAAATCTGGGGGCACAGTAGTGCCCCCGCCAAGTCGAGCGCGAAGCAAACACTGCCGTACCATCCTTTACTGGAACCATTTCGCCGTATTTTTAATTGAGACTTGACTAGTTTTTTAGGGTTCCGTAGTCAACTAGGAACCCTTATAGTTTCGCCATGTCTGTCTGTCCGTCCGTCCGTCCGTCCGTCCGCGGATAATCTCAGTAACCGTTAGCACTAGAAAGCTGAAATTTGGTACCAATATGTATATCAATCACGCCAACAAAGCGCAAAAAAAATTGTTATATTAGGGTACCCCCCCTACATGTAAAGTGGGGGCTGATATTTTTTTTCATTCCAACCCCAACGTGTGACATATTGTTGGATAGGTATTTAAAAATGAATAAGGGTTTACTAAGATCGTTTTTTGATAATATTAATATTTTCGGAAATAATCGCTCCTGAAGGAAAAAAAAAGTGCGTCCCCCCCCCCCCTCTAACTTTTGAACCATATGTTTAAAAATATGGAAAAAATCACAAAAGTAGAACTTTATAAGGACTTTCTAGGAAAATTGTTTTGAACTTGATAGGTTCAGTAGTTTTTGATAAAAATACGGAAAACTACGGAACCCTACACTGAGCGTGACCCGACACGCTCTTGGCCGGTTTTTTACAGAATATTTTTGGTGGGATTAATAATATTTTTTAGGTAAGGTACATACTTCTGTCGCCAAAGGAACGTTCATTGTTTGAAAACCTTTAGGTTTTAAATGCGCCGGCGTTAACTTATAAGCAATTTTCAGATTCGGTTGGCAGTAGTTCTCCTCTTCCAATACGGCTTCCCAGTGTCTTTTTTAACAATTCCGTAAGGGGTCTGAAAAAAAGACGGCTAGAATAACTTCACAATATTGTTATGTTAGCGGCCCGCCCCGGTTGCGCTTGGGGATTATCATAAAAATGATTATAGTAAGTTATCCTAAAAATATAGGCATAATTATACCATCGCAGACTATTTTGTAGACCTATTAGAGAGACACAATTTCGGCATAGGTACCTGGTTTTGATATACCTGAGAAAACATCGTGAGGAAACCGGACTAAATCCAGTAAGGTCTAGTTTACCCTTCGGGTTGGAAGGTCAGATGAACTCAGATGGCACTCGCTTTCGTAAAAACTAGTGCCTACGCCAAATCTTGGGATTAGTTGTCAAAGCGAACCCCAGGCTCCCATGAGTTGCGGCAAATGCTGGGTTAACGCAAGGAGGAGGAAGATGATGGTTTTGATATACCTTAACTCAAACGGTTTGAGCGACGTTTTTGATTAAAGCTCTCAGCCAGTGGGATTTTGGCTGACTCGGTAAGAAAATAATATCGTCATGGGTACCTATTTCAAACAAAATTTCAACTAATTATTCTTATAACTTTTGACGACCGGTCTGGCGCAGTCGGTAGTGACCCTGCCTGCCTGCTGCGCCGCGGTCCCGGGTTCGAATCCCGGTAAGGGCATTTATTTATGCGATGAGCACAGATATTTGTTCCCGAGTCATGGATGTTTTCTATGTATATAAGTATTTATATATTATATATATCGTTGTCTGAGTACCCACAACACAAGCCTTCTTGAGCTTACCGTGGGCCTCAGCCAATCTGTGTAAGAATGTCCTATAATATTTATTATATTTGTATGTCTTTCCCATCACGGAACAATGGTGTTCCGGACCTTTGGGAGGCGTGCGCGGGGCCGAAGCCAACGCGTAGAGGCCCTTTCGAGGCCCACACACGGAGACGAGGCGGGTACTTTGTTTTTTTTTATAAGGTGTCAAATTTACTGGTGTATGGTTACAGCTCTTCCCTTACTTATTCCTGTATGATCTATGATAAATAACTTTACCTTGAACTCTTGTATCTTATCATGTAAAGTCGATGTTCGAAAGCATTTTATCAGATGATTAAAGTCAGAAATCATCCATAGCCGACGAGAGCTGTCACAGGGATGTTCGCAGCTGATGTCATCCTCACTGACTCCGAAAATTTTCCAGACTCCCCGATTCCACGGCGCACCGTCCATTACTACAGCATCGACACAAAGTCCGCTGTTTTCCATTAGTACTATGCACTCCAAAATTAATTTATGAAGCGGTTGGCTTTTACAGGAATTTCTGGACAGAAAGCAACCTAATGCCTGAAGCCATCTACCTTGAAAAGGCACATACTTAAACACCAAGGCATGGTCCGCGGTTGTATTTTTTAAGTTGTCTGGTGTGTGTTGCCCCAAGTCAACAAAACCATTAAATTTCATCGTTGATGGATCGAAGTGGACGCCTTCACTCAACTTCATTTCGTCAACTAAGATCACTCCTCGTTTCTGCCCTTTGTCCATCGCCTCACATCTTTCTTTTAAACTAAAGAAAGTTGATGGTTGGAATCCATATGCTGAGGAGCTGATTTTCCTGATAAATTTATTCAGTGTTTGTGTAGAAGGAAGTGGTAAGATATTTCTCTTACGTATAAATTCATACGTATTCCTGTTTTTGAGACGTATAAGCAAGCATTCGTAAATCCATTCTAAGGTATACCGACGACCTTTTGAATTTCTCTTTTTGGCCGCTTCAAAACATTCTCTCACAGCATTATGGAATTCTTCCGGTAATTTTGAAATCGCTGCTTGTAATACGGTTTCCGATTTTATTGCACACTGCGACTTTGCCACAGAAATTTTGTCTCTCAGTCGGATATTCTGTAAATAATTATAAAACACATCTAAAAATAAAACAAATCTTGAGAGCCTTTATCAGTTGGTGTAGTGAAAATTTACAGAAACTATTATAGTGGTTTTCTGAGCTGTAGACATATTAAATTAGGTATTACAGAGGAATTAAATCGGGGAACTAAAACTACGCTATCGTTTCGGTCAAATACTTAGTATGTTTTGATAGGATTTACCATCTTCTTCAGACGCTTCCATTTTTGTACCAGATTGGAAGCGCGCCGTTTCGCTGCTATTTTTTTCTAAAATAGTTGATGTATATTTACGGGACTGTAAACGATTTCGCAATATTCGACAAGATTTACATCTTGGGAACTGTTGATTTCTTTCGTAAGTATCATCACCAATAATTACACGTTTACAAAATCTGAAATTGAAAATAGTTAATCAGTAATCAGCCGCGCTCCAAATAAAGTTGAGTTAAATTATACTATTGTCACAATTTAATTGGTAAATTAAAGTGAAGCAAAACAACTTACTTATTGTCTTTAATTTGAGTGCCTACGCACATAGGCCATTTTTCAACAGATTTTAAGTAATCGTAGGTTTTGTCATATGAATAAATTTTCTCCTTTAGCGGTAATTCTTCATTATTAGGAAAAATTACCTACAATTAAATAGTAATTAATTATGTTTAAATTTAACCCTTAAATTGGCAAGAGTAAAAAATAAGAAAAACGAGTGATACAGTATAATACCTTTATTTAGTACTGTCTAAGGGTCTACAAAAAAATGTTAAAAAAAATCCAGCATTATTAGTTTTTTGGAAAATCTATGTACATCACCATGCACGTTGCCAATTCTATGGCATATAAGCTACTTTATGGTATGTACATGCTGGTTACCGCTGCCAAGAATGCAGTAAAATATTTTATATAAAAATAAAAGGAAAATTATATGAAAAATCATTATTTCATATGGAACTGCCGGAAGCAATTTCGTTTTTTCGTTTCTCCGACGACAAAACAAAGAGGCATATTGCATTTGATGCAATAAACTTTTGTTCTTCCATCCTTGCAGTATCTGCAGCGTACGTTTTTTTGCCCACTCTCAGGAAAATGCCCTATATTGTCGAACCGAACACAGTCTGTAGGACGCTCTTTCACAGCCTTTTGTATTTTCTTTTCTTCTGGCACAGGTTCTCCGTTTTCGTCAATGACAATCTTCTTGGCTTTACAAAGCCCTTCAAAAAGCTCAAACCGAAAGTTCTTCAACGACATCGCATTGGGGTTTTCCCTTCTATGAAGTATCCAAGCGTTGTTTATGGACATGTCGAGCAGTTGAGCAAATATGCCCAAATACCATTTCCTAGTCTTTAATGGTATTCGATATAGTGAGATAAGCATATCAGCCAAGTCCACGCCACCCATATGCTTATTGTATAGCTTGACTATCTGAGGGCATGGAACATCAACTCTGGTTTTCGCCTCCTTTGAATACCTTTTGATGGCTTCCATAGGATGAGAATCCACGAAAGAGCTTATCAGGGTTACCGCTTTATTATCATGCCATTTTACGACAGCTATTTTATTTGTGTTGCAAACAGCTTGAGCACTGTGTCCTCTTGTTTTCTTTTTCATTTCTTTGTCAGAGGGCAGCAAATCTTGACATCCTCTCAGCCTATTGCTTCTGATTGTGCCTAAGCCGAATAAGCCGTATTCATGCCTCAAAATGTACATTAGCTCAGGAGATGTGAAGAAGTTGTCAGCATATACATAAGCAGGCTTTTTTTGTATACTTTTACACAAACCAATAACTATTTTACCGCCTAAGCCAGTTGAGTTTTCAGATTCGTTGAAACTGTATGCTCGTAATGTGTCATCACCAGCATACATTACGAAATCAAAAATAAGCCCCGATACTCCAGCCCGTACGAAATTCTTAAACCCCCACTTTTTTGGTTTATTTTTGACGTACTGTCGTCGGCTTCCAGCTTTAAAACCTTTATAAGGTATCATCATCTCATCTATAGAATAATGGCTCTCTTCCTCTAACTTTAAAAAATTTTGGCGAATCTTCTCCATAACCGGTCGAATTTTGAAATATCGGTCATTATTTTGGAAATTATTGTCCACAAAATGGAGGTATCGACGTATTTGCTGGTATCTCTTTAGGGGCATCTGATCTGCTATCAAAGGGTAGCGAGTTTTTCTCGCCCAGTAGTCTGTGTAGGCTGGCATTTGAAATATACCCATCAATATTTGCATTCCAAGAAAGGTTTTCAATTCAGCAATCGAAAACTGTATAGACTTTCCTTGTTCTTGCACTGAATATTGATTTGTCTGGTTGACAATATCTGACAAAATGTCTGGTGTAAAAAAGAGGTAAAAGTAATCTAAAGGTGCATCTAATCCTGTTTTTTGTGGCTTGTACATTTCATCGTCGATACTGCTATTGTGTTTGAATGAAGCTTTTGACCATTTGTAGTTGAGATCCATTCTTGTTAATTTTGTTTTTTTTGCAACACGTTTAGGTAAAGGTTTTTTGCGTTTCTGTGCAGCCCTTGTTGTGGATGTGTTTATGCTCGGATGTGGTGAATATTCAGGAGCAGCTGGTGATGATACACTTTCAACAGAGCTTAGGGTGGGTAAAGGTTTTTTGCGTTTCTGTGCAGCCCTAGTTGTGGGTGTGTTTATACTTGGATGTGGTGAATATTCGGGAGCAGCTGGTGATGATACACTTTCAACAGAGTTTAGGGTAGGTAAAGCATCACGGGAGGACGGAGATGGTGAAGGTAAGTGCGGTGTTGTACTCATATGAGAAGCAGGTGCAGCATTAATGCGTTTATATGAAGCTCGTGTTGCCCTTGTAGTTAGTGGCGGCGAGTGATCAACTGTAGATGGTGTGGCTACGGATTGAACCGAGTTTAATGTGGGCAATGCATCATAATTAACTGTAGATGGGGAGGGTAGAACTTCTTCTATAATGGGTGAAAGAGAAGTAGCGTGCATACTATCAGAATCAAATCGTGCTTCATTATATTTGTCAACCTCATCCCCGTCCGACAAGCAGTCTAGCAAATTTAACCGCTCCAAGGAAGAATTTAGAGAAGGCGGATCAGAGCTATCATCAGAATCGAATTTTGTGGGTGCTTGTGGGTTAATTTCCTCATCCGAATCAGAACCATCATCAGACCATGCATTTTCTACGGGTATCAAAGCCAAAATCTTATGCGATCGACTCTGTGTTAAACACTGCAGACAAAGAAATATAAAAAAAGTAAATGAAATGAATTAATTGCAAAATTAAACGTTAAAGTGTTAGTTTTAACACAAAAGAAAAGTACAGCTAAATTGGCAATGTACACCATGGTTACCGTTGTTTGTATCAGGTAATCTACCGTGTGGTTGGCAACGTACACGGTGGTTACCGTTGATAAATATAGGTACTTCACCACAAACTTGGCAACGGTAACGGTGGTGTACATTCCAATTTATCCACGATTATCATTTTTATCATGCTTTACACACACAAAATGCCCCATTATTTATATTCTTCAACCATTTTGTTATAAAAATCGAAACATAAAAAGCACCACTTGCATAGAAAAAACTTTTAAAACTTTAATAAAACTTACCCGAGGTACTGGCAGGCGTCGCCGCGTCGAACTCATTTTTGACACTGACGTTAATTTGAAATTGTTGCCATGTCAAATATTTTTTCTACCATTCACAATAAAATAATTTAGTAGTTTTTGTTAAAAAAAGTATCAGAAATTTAATATATTAATGACAGGATTTTTTACAAAGTAACGTACACGGTAGTGCACAGTGCCAATTTAAGGGTTAAATCAAGCTTATTCCGCGGGTCTTGTTATTAGTAGAGCTGTGTAAGACCAGGATCGAGTGGCGTGGAGACAACTGGTGAAGAGTGTCCACATTCGTCACGTCCCTCAGCCATGAGGATACGACAAAGAAGAAGAAGAGAAGAGTAAGACTATCCTATGGTACCTATTTATTTTATTAATGTAAGCATTATTAGTCATTCCACGCTCGGACATCGCATTTGATGCTTAAAAAAACTCGCAACGCAAAGTAACGATAAAAGTGCCGCCAACCCCTGAATAGGCCGCAAACTCGCGGCCGCCAGGGTGTACTTTGTAGCGTAGCGATAGAATCGCGGAGTGATCCGTCCCTGATGTGGGGAAATAAGGACTGATTTTCTATCTGTATATTTGTATGGAAAAGAAGCCGGAATCTTAATAAACAGTTAAACACTTACAGTGACTGATTGATCAGCGTTTAAACGTAAGTGATGTTTAATCTGCCGCGTCGTTGGATCAATTCGCATAAATTCTACCCCATCCGAATTTTCTGCGTGTAGCCAAAAAGGCGGCAATAACGAAAATGTCCGAAAATTACTTTTAAATACATCCATTGGGTTTATTTTTATGTCGTTGTCCTGACATTGACTCAACAATGGTTCTGCTAGCTCATGTTGTATCACTTCGCAATCCATTAATTGATTAGAATAATCGGCATTGATTTGTTGTGGTTCATTGGGACGTGGTTCATAGGATTCCTGTATATTCATATCATTATGAATATTAAAATCTGGGTGAGCAATAAACTGAAGTTCAACTGTGGGGTAAGTTTCTCCGTTCGGCGTCTTTCTGCTAAGCGGAATATATTCGGCATTGATTTGCTGTGGTTGATTAGGGTGTGATTCATATTCATAGGATTCCTGTATATTCATATCATTATGAATGTTAAAATCTGGATTAGCAATAAACTGAAGTTCAACTGTGGGGTAAGTTTCTTCGTTCGGCGTCTTTCTGCTAAGCGGAATATATTCGGCATTGATTTGCTGTGGTTGATTAGGGTGTGGTTCAAAAGTTTCCTGTATATCCATAATATTATGAATGTTATAATCTGTGTTAGGAATAAACTGATGATCAACTGTGGGGTAAACTTCTTCCTTCGGCGTATTTCTGCTAAGCGGAATGTATTCGGCATTGATTTGCTGTGGTTGATTAGGGTGTGCTTCAAAAGATTCCTGTATATCCATAATATTATGAATATTATAATCTGTGTTAGGAATAAACTGATGATCAACTGTGGGGTAAACTTCTTCCTTCGGCGTATTTCTGCTAAGCGGAATGTATTCCGCATTGATTTGCTGTGGTTGATTAGGGGGTGGTTCAAAAGATTCCTGTATATCCATAATATTATGAATATTATAATCTGGGTTAGGAATAAACTGATGATCAACAGTGGGGTAAGCTTCTTCCTTCAGCGTTTTTCTCTCAAGCGGAATATATTTAAGTTCTCCTTTAATTGTCAACTGCTTGTATAAGTTTATATGCTGTTCTTTGAAATGAAGACTACAAATATAGTCACTTTCTTTCAAAGAAAATCCCAATGTCTTTTTCCAAAGTTCTAGCCGTGCCGGAGTCTGTAAAGAAGTAACCAAGAAGTAGACTTAAAAACTTGAGCTACTTAAGCATTTTTGCGCCTACTAATTTATTAATGCAATGCGTGTTGTTGAGTCATGTCAAAACGTATATGTTATAATTTAAGGCGTTGGGTAATTATATTAAAGTTGCATGTTGTTTATTGGGTATAATATAATATTTGACGACCGGTCTGGCGCAGTCGGTAGTGAGTTAGTGACCCTGCCTGCTACGCCGCGGTCCCGGGTTCGAATCCCGGTAAGGACATTTATTTGTGTGATGAGCACAGATATTTGTTCCTGAGTCATGGATGTTTTCTATGTATATAAGTATTTGTATATTATATATATCGTTGTCTGAGTACCCACAACACAAGCCTTCTTGAGCTTACCGTGGGGCTCAGTCAATCTGTGTAAGAATGTCCTATAATATTTATTTGTTTATTTATAAATGCAATGAAGTAGGTACTGTGGTTTATTACTATAAGGTAAAATACCCCATAATGGACGGTGATGCCATTATGGACAAAAAAACACAAATCCTTAAAAATAAGTATCTAAAATAAGTTTCTAAAAACTGACGGCTATGTACCATAAACTAGAGTTGTAGAGCTGTTTCATTTTGAAGTTTCAATTAATTCGGTTATTTCTGAAGGATTTGGCGACAAGATAAAATTCACCAGTTTACTGAAAAAAATATCAAGACGAATTCTTAGTAATGTTGCTAAGAGAGTTGAGTTCATGTATAAAATAATAAAAAAATAACGCACGGTGTAATCTTGAATGCGTTTTACTTACTGCATTAAGCATGAGATAAGGTATAAAACATACTAGTTTGTTGCTCCAAAGATATAAAGAAATGACGTTATTTTACGAGTGTCCATTACTGGACCCGAAAAACTGCGTACCTCCTATAATGGACAAGGAACAATTCACAAAACCAAAATTTACAAGAAACAATCCTATGTTAAAATAACCCAAACTAATTGTATTTATGGTGTATAAAATTGACTCATTGCGTATCAGTTGGCTTTAAAAGTAAAATTTTAAACTAATTTCACTGTCCATAATGGGGGATCCATTACTGGAGAACTGCCGTCCATAATTGGAGAAAAAACACCTAGTTTTAATTTGTTAACTATGAAGAAACCAATAGGAGTATCTATTCTGCAATACGCTTGAAATGTAAAAGAAGGATAGGACATTCAAGATTTAACACGCTTAGCCGTAGAATTTGTACATTTATCAGTGAAATATCAAAAACAGGCGAATTTTTTTCTTAAACTGTCCATGATTGGGTCCGTCACCTTAGTAATTGTTTTATTCATTACCTATATTATTTGTGATTCATTAGACGAAGCCATCTAATTATGTCTCCTCGACCAAATATTTGTGAATAATATACCTACCTATTGTGGTGGGATCCGATTGAGATCATTTTTATTTCCAAAAGTGATAAGTATAAAATGTATTCTGTTAACACGATTTACTACGTTTCATGAGAATTATTTTCATATTATCTATTCAGCTTACTTCGGTATATGATTCCTTACCACTGTCCTACGTTTTAATTGGACAGAATGTACCTACTTATTTTGTAATAAAACCATGTGTCATTAAATGTTATAGTATTTTATTTGCTAAAAATTTTGGAGTCTAAGTTGAGCAGCGTTATTACAATTCTGGAAGCCAGCTGACATCAAGTTAAACTTTGTATGAAATTACTTTGGACTCTTGTGGATAAAATTCAATTTTGCAATGTTTTCGAAATATCAAGTGAGCGCAATGTGGTGAAATAGTACACTACGGTACAGCTCGTGTCGATTTAAAACACTCCCATCGGTCGTGTTTTAATTTATCGCCACTCGTTTCGAACTTCCTTTTTTACGCACTTATTATCTTACGACGTTTTTCAGTACAGAGGGCTGAGATGGCCCGCTGAAGTTTTGACCTGACCGGAAATGAACCACTTCTCGCATTAGTGTGTAAAAAAGCACCATCTGTACTGATTTTAGGCAGCCTATTCTTTCAGACCCGATTAGCAAATCCATTTCCATACTAATATTATAAATGGGAAAGTGTGTGATCGTCAGAATGGCGGGTGTACATCAAGAAATCCTGGTGCCGTATACTTCAGGAGTTAGTACTATCAGTGTGGCAAATGTGCGCCAAAATGCGGGCAATGTACTCTTTAAACTCCAGATAAATTTCAGAAATTTATGACACGCGCCATTCTGACGTCAGGTCGGCGGGTGCACTTCCAGTTCTAGCTAATGGCTACCTACTCAAGAGTGAAAGTACTGCCTAAGGTTAGTGCTCGCAATGTGCTTCCACATGTATGAAGCACAAACTAATTCAGACGAGAGCCGTTCAAGAGTAATATGGAATTGAATAAATATATCTATAAACGCCTGCTGAAATAAAATATATCACCTTTTTGTGTAAAACGCGTCTTGATATTTTTTTTCAGCAGGCGTTTATAGATATACATATTTATTGAATTCCATACTCCTGAAGGATTGGTTGATGTACACCCGCCATTCTGACGATCACGAAAGTGTGTGTATCTCTTTGTTCCTCACACGAACATGGGGGCTAGTTTTGGGGAGTTGTTGAAATTATATAAGTATTTTAAGTTATTAGTTATTTAAAAAAATAGTTAGGACACTTAGGTACATACCGTTGGTCGGAAAAATGAAAGCGACTTATTTTTCCTCTTACGCCCACTTTGGCAACTGTTTATGCAACATCTAACCATTTTGTTAGTCAATAATGTAACGCTCCCCCAAAACCCCCTTATACCATATTTAATTTAAATGCCGTTTTCGAGATCCCTGAAATATACAAATCCATACTTAATATTATAAATGGGAAAATGTGTGTGTCTGTTTGTTTGTCCGTCTTTCACGGCAAAACGTAGCGACGAATTTGAAGTGATTTTTTAAGTGGAGATAGTTGAAGGGATGGAGAGTGACATAGACTATTTTTTGTCCCTTGCCAACCTCCCACGTTCCTAAAATGGGGGATGGAAGTTTGTATGGAGCATTCCGTAATTTTCTAATTTAACGCGAGCGGAGCCGCGGGCAAAAGTTAGTGCCTCTATTATATTATAAAAGAAGAAACTGACTAACCGACATATCAACGCAAGCCGAAACCGCTGATCCAAAATTTGGCACGTATGTTCCTTATATGGTGTAGAGGAGTACTAAGAAAGTATTTTTCAAAATTCACATCCTAAGGGGGTGAAATGGGGATCCAAAGTTCAGTTTGAATAAGATTACTTTTCCGCTTTGTGTGGTAGGGCACAGCACAGCGGATATCGTCTCGCTCGAATCTAGAGCAGAGCCCAATTGAGGTAGTACCAGGCCTTACAGAAGACCGCAGCCAAATAGCACTAGACCCTACTCATAGTGTTGTGTTCCTGTCGGTGAGTAAGGCTGCCAGAGCTCAACGAGGGTGCGGTGTGCTGATGACAGGAGGACTTACGGAACTAACTTGTTCCGTCTATTATCCTTTGGAGTCGTCGGCAACTCGAACCCTCCTTGGAACTTGTACACTCCTTTTTGCTGTATTTTTAACACAGCAAAAGGGAATGTACAGGTTTCTCATGGGGTGGCAACGCGCATGTGACACTGTCTAAGTTGCAGGCGTCCATAGGTGACGGTGACCGCTTTACATCAGGCGGGCCGTATGCTTGTTTGCCACCGACGTAGTATTAAAAAAAAAATAGTACGTGGGCGAAGCCGCGGGAAAAAGGTAGTATTTATATACATACATACATACACACATGTGTTTTGCGTACCTCGTTTGGGAATACAGGCGTGAGTTTGTGTATGTATGTGTGGTGTTTATACACAACTTCAATACCTGTGCAGCAAAGAAACAGTGAAACTAATACCTGTGCAGCAAAGAAACAGTGAAACTTTACTGCCCTGATCAGAACCGGGAAAATAAACAAAGTGAAACATTCTATGTGCTACTCTAGGTCAGGTTCCTTGAAAAGGGCAGTTTTATATATTGCCCTGAGATGGACACTTAATGCATTCCGGAGCCTGTAGCACCCTCGTCGAAGTTGAACCAGTATTTTTATTTATTGCCGAAATCCTTTAAAAGTAGAACAATACGCAGCGGAGCGAGGCACGCTGAACGACGACACTTTACTCTCCGACCTCCGACGAAGTCCAGCGGGCGAAAAGCCACATTTTTTGTATAAATTACCTAAGTGTATTTTTGTAAATAAATTAAAATCGACTTTCACTTCAAGAAACTCTTACTTCTGATCCATGATTAATGGACTAACTGTCGCTACCTATGTATGTATATACATACATATATACATGAATTGCTCATTTAAATTATATGATGCCGAAAACAAATTATGCATATTCTAGAGCGGTGGCTTTGCCCAAGAAGACGGCTATCTAAATACCACCAGTGGCAGAGGGGCCTGGTCGTGGGGTGACTAGTTTTAATATGGTTTTACTTAGCGTGAACGCATTCAGGAAATCTTAAACACTTTTACCTAATAATGTTTTGCAACGTTTCACATTCATAAATAACTTATACTTATCATTGACAGCGTCAATTCATTCCGTCAATAACGTCTAATGTGATGTCACGTCCGAGTCACCCGAGCAGCATATGCGCCCCTAGCGGTGAGATTTGTAAATTCAGTTTATCACTGACAGCTGGTCATTTTTGCGACTGTTCTACTTCGACAGTTAGACTTCCTTTAATTTAACATTCCATACGTCAAACCTATTATTATTATAACACTCCGTCGTTTTTGCGTTGGTGGTTAAAAACAAGAAACCTCCTTCAAAACTATAATAAAACACAACTTTCTATGAAAATCGGTAAAGTGCGAGTCGGATTTCGACATTTCCATACAAAAAGGTCATGAGCGCCTGACGACATGTGATAGCAACGTACACTAGATTTGTACTTTAAAGATTTTGCGTATATTTTGGAAACTATAAGAGATAGAGCAAATAGACTTCAGATTTTGGTTGTCGGTGGCACAATTTTTTTGTTTTCGTATATATACACCATTTTTTGGACCTATTAGGGCAATATTATGGTCAGTGCAGTTCTAAACAGTCGTAAGCGCCTCTTTTTTAGTAGGAACTTAAGTCATTTTGGCAAATGATTAAAATTTTTAACAATTTCTAAACAGAAATGAATTTCTTTCTACCTGTCCATGGCGCTCACAAAATTTCAAAACATTTAGTAAGTACTTGCAGCGGCAGTGAGTGAAAATCTCAATTTGAGTTTTTTTCTCTTAAGTCCGACTTACGCTTGACTGTAGATTTCTAATAGGTTTTCCTGTAATCTACAGGTAGAGGGCTATCTCGTGTATTTTTTTGAAAATTTTACGCTAAGTAGTTTCGGAGATAAGGGGGGGGAATGGTAATTTTTCTTAAATAACTTCTAAATTACCAAAATAAAAACTATAAAAAAAATATATCTGAAATGCTTATAAAATGTTCTTTCATTTGATATGTATAACAATATAGTTCTAATAACTTTGATTTTTAATTTTCAATTTTACCCCCCAAAAGTGCCCCTTATGATTAAATTTCGTTTAATTTCATTTGATTATACTGCATGTCCGTCTTTGGGCCACAGGTTTACATACGTGTGCCAAATTTCAAGTAAATCGGTCCAGTAGTTTCGGAGAAATCGGCTGTGACAGAGGGACAGACAGACACGCGAGTGATCCTATAAGGGTTCCGTTTTTCCTCTTTGAGGTACGGAACCCTAAAAACTAGATGTACTGTTAGCTATTTCAAGAAAGACAGTATATTTTATCAAAACTGAGCTCCGAAATGAAAGAAGAATTAAAAACATTTATTTCATGCCAACATAGTACATAAAATATTAAAGGCATTAAAAATATTTGGACGCAAAATAAGACCCTTGCCCACAAAGATTGAATTTTATTAAGTTGAGTGATTTAATTAGTGTGTACTAATTACAAAAATGAATAAATTATAATGTAACAAAATTATAAACTTCACTAAACTAATATGAAATTAACCTCAATTTTTAATAATAACTATTTCAAATTTCATATCGACAGCATAAAAAGTACGAGATTTTTTAGTAATGTGACAAACGGACAGAGTCGCACCATAAGGGTTCCTTTTGTACCTTTTTCTACTTGTCGACTGTAATCTGTAAATTAGGACACCACAGACTAAACTATAAGTGCTAACTTTTCAGTGTTGGATACTCTATGGCAGTTCCGACTCAATTATAATAAGCTCATTATAGTTGACTTTAGTTAACTGTAATAATTTCAAAAATAGAACTTCATACAATTTCTATACTAATTTGCGATACCTGGCAAATTTTCCTGTATCTGAAACACATTTTTTTTATCTGTCGCGTTATCGGCCTATCAGAGACGGTTATTACAAACAATTGGTTGCTAGGTAATTCGATGTTGATACAACGGTGAACACTCTATTAACATTAATTTTAACTTGCATGAATGATGATATTTCCGTCCATTGATGATAAAGATGATGACTCGTAGAAAAAGTATTGTATACAATAGTGATATAATTAAGCTTTTCACTCTCGTACCGTACTATTAGGCCACTCAGCAAGCTTCGTGGCCTAAACATGGTACTCGACTGAAAAGCTTTGTATTATATCACGATTGTATAAAATACTATTTTGATACGGAACCCTAATAATAAGTGATCGCGTATTTGGCTGCAATTTGATTTATTGTGAATTCGGCGTCGGCGAAAACTGGCGCGATACCGCTCAACTCAGATCAAAGTGCCGTGCTCTTACGTGTTGGAAACCAAAACTCGTTTTGGGTTATCGCGCCAGCTAATTAAGTTAGTAAATTCATAATATAAAAATACGTGTGGGTACACTTAAACATAATTATTTTCTAGCATCAAATACTTAAGATTGTACCTATTTATCAATGTTACTATTTCAACTTGCGGCGTTGCAATCAAATCCCCAATCACTGATGATACAACAAAAACCATAAATCCAAACGAACATAAAAAAAATCTGCAAACGTCATTTTCAATCTAGCTAATAAAGGTCCGCCTTTGTGCTCGTCTTACTTTTCATTAGGAAGATTAGAAACGTTCTTGATTACAATTTGTGATGAAAAAGAAAACGTCTTTGCTCAATGCGAGTCGCCAAAAGTGTTTGGAAAGGGTCTGCCGTCCTATCACTAAAACCCATCTAACCCACAAATGATAGTTTTGAGATATGGGCAAAAAACATAAAAACCCATATCTCTAGGAAATGTGTCGATTTAGTCCAGATTTCTTTTATTCTTAAATTAAAACTAAATTCACGCTAACATTATTTAAAATCAATTTAATTAAATATTGTTTAATTTATTAGAAATTCGCCATTTTGTGTTTAAGTTATGCAAATAATTCCTAAAATATGTATGATTTTACTGTTAAAACACGGTTAAGTATACTTTAGCCGTTTTTTAGGATTGAATAATACATAAAACATGGCTTAATAACGGCAAAGTAAATTTACGTGTTTATAGTAATCGTAACTGAGCATTGCATAATAATCTAAAAACATAGCTTAATAACCGCAAAGACACTAAACAATTTTATACTATCGTATATGCTCTAAAAAAATGCTGTAACCGTTTTTAAGCTATGCAATGACTACTAACATCGAAATAATTTGTATGCATTCCTAATCTAAAAGCCCGCTATATGACAAACCAGCGACGATTACTAGGTTTTAGCATTGTCATTCTTTTTAAAAGGAGTTTATCATTTTAGCAATGTCCCGTTTACCTGCAGTACCTGCACTAAGTTTCAAGAGCAATTCAATTTGTTAAATGAATAAAAGACAACTGTATGATATTGTAACCATTTATTTGCATGCATAAAAAACCTCGTTATAAGTTATGTTACAAATTAACATAATATTTAAACTTAATATAATATTCTAACATTAGTGAAAACTAACATAACATTAATATGAAACAATAAAATTCGCTTTTTACATTGCAACAAATCAATTTGCTATACCGACACGGCGAAAGGTGTCGCTCTTGGATATCCAAAGTTATTCGTATTATTACTATAATACACTATTAAAATAATGTTTTTATTACCGAGTTATATAAGGTTAATTAAAAACGGTTGACATTGGCAGTTCTTACAAAAAGAAACACGGATTTCATTTATTATTCGCCAAGCAAGTGAAAATAGCAATCTTTATTTATTTTATACTTCAAAAATTCAAAATACATTTAGGATTGTTTGACATAATAATTTTCTCTCTTTCCGCTTGATTCCGTTCTTCTTAAAATTTATTTTTCTTTTTTTGTGCGTTTGGTTTTCGACAGTTGTATTATTAATATTAATATTACGAGTGTAGTGCTCTATATCGACGGTGGTTCTACATCGATAAATGGTTATATGTACTTATGTGTAGGTCAGTCCTCCTTTTCTGTATGTAAAACTTCTGGATTTGAAGGGTCTGAATGAATTGGTACAGCAGAATACTTATATATCATACATCTTTTTTTTTTCTTTAAACTAGAATCAATATAGAGATCTTTGTTAACAATTTCTGGTAAAATCAGGTGCATCATTGCTTAAAATTGTATTAACTGGGTTAAATTTAAGTCTTCTCTTAAATTTAAGGTTTCTCTGTTGTTTGTATGAATTGGAGCGGATAAATCAAGATAAAGCTTCATTTTGGATGATACATATGTTGTCATTTTACAATTTTTACATGCTAGGTATAGAGTTCTTCTTCTTTCGAGTCATCACTTGTAGTTTCAATGCGTCTGCGACGGAATAGTCAAAAACCTTCTCTCCTTATATCAAGATGAGAAGCATTTTACGAATGATTAAAGAAGTAAACGTTGTTCGATTTTGTTACAACGAAGGATAAACCCAAATTCGATGATCGTCAGCAACGGTTTTAGCTTGGACCAGTAAAAGGGAGTTTTAAAATTGATGTATTTTCGTCAGCATTGAAAATTAAAGCAGAAACGTTCGACGTGGCTAAGTTAGGCAAAGAATTCTGAGGTATCAATCTCAAAAATTCTTGAACCAATACACAACGATAGAATGTTCCTTGGTAAAGATCGAGTTGAGCAATCCCCTTCTGTTCTACATTTATTAAACTTACTGCTGGTGTGATGACTTGTGGTCGGTTTTTCGGTATTCATTTTATTCGCAGATCTCTGTTATCGTTTGTATCCTGAAGTTCGTAACAAGCCTAAAAGAAATAACATTAATTAATTAGATTTTTGACTGCATTATTAAATCAGCTTGACGGTAATATAATGTTGCGCAAGTAATCCATACCTACATAGGTACTAAAACATTGTAAGGTAAATAAATGCTTACAAAATGTATGTGGCTATGGCAATGCCTACATAGCAATAGGATGGTACAATGTATTTTCTTGACTTTTTTGTTTACGCTTTATTTGTACACAATAGTTTTAACTGGGCTCTTGATCGAATAACTTATGAGTTAGGTATTTACTTGTCGCGGCAAACGTGTGATAATACGTTAGCAAAACGCAAGTTGTGCTTGAAAAAAACCTTAAAAAAAAAGATATTTAACACTTACCTGGTCTTCGGTTTCGTAACATTTTAAGGAGAACATGTTCATTCACCGGTCACTACAGCCTTCGCACAACCTTCTACGCGCGAGCCGCTCGGCCGACTGTCGGACTGGCGCAATAACTTTGGAAGGTATACTTTTACAACTAGCGGGGTTTTAGCGTAGCTTTGCTGGTTTGTCCTGTTTCAGTGTGGCATTATGAATATTTTTTAGTAATAAATTCACCGTAAAGCGCAGTAACTAGGTTTTAGTGATGTATTTGTAACCGAAATTACAATGAAAGTCTTTAAATACACGGTTAAAGGACTTTAGCCGTGTTTAAGCGTAGTATTTTATTTAAAAAAGTGAATGTTATAAAATGTAATAACGCAATTAAACGGCTTTAATGGGAATTTATGAAACTTATGTCAAGTAACGTTGTTATAGTTATGTATCGTGTGATAAAACTATGAAGATAAACAACTGCTAAGCGCTTTAATATAAGTTATAGAAGACAAATGTGGGTTTGCGGTTTTATACTATTGAAAAGGGTTATAAAATAGTGCACTTAGCGAGGTATGTCGACTCTGTATCTCGGTAACTAAAAATGATAAAAATATGATTCCAAGACCAGTCGATGGGGAATTCTTTCCTATTTAAGAATATTTATCCAAATGAAAACTGGTAATATGCAGCTTAGAGGGGTTCTAGTGATAGGACGGCAGGGGTCCCGTCACGTACGGCCTTCCTCCGCTTATTTCGAGGTTTAAATAAATCGCTTTGATCCTATAAAAATACTTGTGTTGACGACTGTACCATCCGCTCATTATTTCTATTTTTACAAATTTTTTAGAAGTTTTTCATTTTAGGAAAATAATAAAGTAGGTATATCGGTATCCCTGCCCAGCCGACGTATCGTGCTTCCAATTTTATCACTTATCCACGTGGATAAGACATCTGTCACTCTCACACTAACATACTTGCCAAAGCGTGACGGATACTTTATCCACATAGAAAAGTGATATAATAATCTAACCACAAAATTAAAATTTTGAAAAAACCGCCGACATAGTGGACCGATGTTCATGAAACATGGCTAAGAACACTCCTGACCAACTCGGCTTCCGTTCGGGAGCTACGATCGGTTCATCCCTTCGGGAGCTACGATGCCACAGACAGACATGATACATGACATGATGATGAATTGGAAGCATGATACGCCGGCAGATAACGAGCGAAGTCTGGCGAAGTGTAGGTAAGCGTCGGAGGATAGATGCATGGGTCGCTGAGCCAGCGAAAATTAATTAAGTACCTTGCCCAGATTTTAAGAATAATTAATTAGTGAGAGAAGTTATTGAATTTGAATATAAATCTTATGATGACATTGCCTCACCTTGCTATCGCAAAGTTGCAAAGTAGGCTTGGACTGAAACTGCTGTATTCGAACAATGCTCACCGAGTCGCGTTTCTTTTAATTTCAGTTCAGTTCAATTTCTTTATTGGTAAAAGTAAAACATTAGACAGGTCAAGGCAGGTTATCACAGAAAGTACTACATGTTAAAGATACACAGTAAAATGCTGAATTATATTATCCATTAATTAATTTTAAGAAAAATACTTAGGTCAAATGTACTTTTGTTTAACTTATAATTGTGCTAGCTATTAATTACAATTACAATACCTTTTCATAAATGACAATTCATTATTTTATTCAATTATTTCATTAAGACCTCGACAGTGTAACATGCTTGATTTTAATAGTGAATCCTTACTTAAAGCTGTAATAGAAGCAACTATATTTCTATAATATAGGCGGCTATATTTCCAAGCTCATATAAAAATCAAGAGTGTACAGGCGAGCTTACTCTATCGTAGGCCACGTCTTTGCCTTCGGCTAGTCTGTGGCCAAGAGTAAGCCCATTTATTTATTTTACGGCTGTTTTTGGAGCGAGTGCAAGTCTCATTTGGGCATTTTCGCGAGAACAATCACCAAACATATTTTTTCTAAGGTAGCTAAATTTTATGGTTTTCCTACTCAGAATCACGAGCCCTGTCGATCCTGGACAAAAAACAAGAGACAAAAAAATGGTCCTAATTTTATTATTAGTTTGATACTTTCCACTTTGTAACCGCTGTACAAAATCTTTGAAAAATGGTAACGAAGTGGAAAAATTAAAATTGGGACGCTTTTTCTTACCTGGTTAGTAGGATCGAAAGGGCTCGTGATTCTGAGTAGGAAAAACATTAAATTTACCTTTTTTGAAAAAAAAATAGGTTTTGAATATATTTTCGCGAAAATGCCCATTTTTGGCACTGACATAATATGTGAAGCGAAAGTGGTTTGTCAGGATCGTAGTAAATGGAAATCCGTGATCTCTGCCTACCCCTCTGGGAAACAGGCGTGATTGTATGTATGTATGTATGTACATAATATGTTACATACGTTTTCCCGGCCTAGCGCAAGGGTCCACTTTCCTGCTCAATTTTCTCCTCTTGGCCCGGTCTTCAGCATTCTCAGGTATATTCCGATAAAACCGTACAATTAGTTTGATAGTACATATTATTATTTTATCGGCGCCATATTGGACGAATGCCATATTCTAAGACAATCCGATCATGGCGCAGACATTATAATACCTACAATGTGTGCTAATACGGGGGTAAATTCAATACGTGAATCCATCAATTTATTCAATGTTTATGATTCAAAATAGTCTTTTATAGGTAAATTCTACCAACCAGCTTAAGACATCAAGTTAAAATTTGTATGCAATTACTTTGCACTCTTGTGGATAAATTACAATTTTGCTATCTGTTTTCGAATAGCAAAGTAAGCATTTACCAGTTGGTGTGAAAAATGTTTTGTTAGGGTACCTCCCTACATGTAAAGTGGGGACGGATTTTTTTTTTCATTCCAACTTCAACGTGTGATATATTGTTGGATAGGTATTTAAAACTGAATACGGGCTACTAAAATTATCGCTCGGAAATAATCGCTCCAATACTTTAAAAAAATTTTCCCACATCAACACTTGTTTACAGTTTGGTATAAAACCGTGTTCGTAATATTTGAAGTAGGTAGCGCTACCTATGTTCTTGTACGAAATATAAAAGTAAATAGAATCACGGGTCACGGGGACAAAATTAAAAGTATAGCTTATACTTTCACGAACAATAGTTATAAGTTTTTAATGGGTCGGCAACGCGCATGTGACACCCTTTGAGTTGCAGGTGTCCATAGGTTACGGTGACCGCTTTCCATCAGGCGGACCGTATACCTGTTTGCCACCGACGTGGTATATAAAAAACCGGCCAAGAGCGAGTCGAACCACGCTCAGTGTAGGGTTCCGTAGTTTTCCGTATTTTTCTCAAAAACTACTGAACCTATCAAGTTCAAAATAATTTTCCTAGAAAGTCTTTATAAAGTTCTACTTTTGTGATTTTTTTCATATTTTTTAAAGATGTGGTTCAAAAGTTAGAGGGGGGGACGCACTTTTTTTTCCTTTAGGAGCGATTATTTCCGAAAATATTAATAATATCAAAAAACGATCTTAGTAAACCCTTATTCATTTTTAAATACCTATCCAACAATATGTCACACGTTGGGGTTGGAATGAAAAAAAAATATCAGCCCCCACTTTACATGTAGAGGGGGTACCCTAATAAAACATTTTTTTCCATTTTTTATTTTTGCACTTTGTTGGCGTGATTGATATACATATTGGTACCGCGGACGGACGGACGGACGGACGGACGGACGGACGGACGGACGGACGGACGGACAGACAGACATGGCGAAACTATAAGGGTTCCTAGTTGACTACGGAACCCTAAAAAGACTTTATACAATACATGTCAAAAAATGCGATGAACAGTCACAGCATTTTATTTTCATTTATCCATCGTCTCGAGGGCATTTTCTGACCAGCGAAGTTTTGTTTAAGTAACTCCACTCGAGAGATCTAGTTTTACACTGATTTAAACTTTCACGATTATTACACATATTCATTTTTTAAATCGGGACTTGATCGCGTATGACTACTGAAACTGACCTCCAACTTTTCAGGGACGGCGTTGTCCCCGTGGTCTCGGAGAAGACTCAATATCTTGTCTTCTCCGAGACCACGGGGACAACGCCGTCCCTGAAACGTTGGAGGTCAGTTTAGTCTAGATCTAGTTTTGTTTTTCATCATATATCACAATTTGTTTTCTGATAGAATCTCTTGTAGTAGTGCAAAGGCAAACGCGTAACCAATTGAGTGTCAGTGTAACGCACGCTGATATTGGGCGTGCAGCGGAGCGGGACGTCAAACAATTGAAGCTCGCACAAAGTGTCCTGTGTGCATAGCCGAATGCATAAACGCTCACGATAATATCTCTTTCGTAGCTATCTATCTCTATCGCTGTTGCGTGACTGAGCCAGACTACATTTCTGCGGCGTTTCGCATCGCAGAAATGCCATTCGGCTACGGGGCCTGAGTCGACGCTGCATACCCAGACACACGCTCACCCAGATGCACGCCCCGCCAGACGCTCAGCTCCGAGGGTCCACTCAGCCCTTTGAGAGCGCTATTCAATTTCTCCACACAATGTCATTTTCGTGAGACCACGCTATCGCGTAGGTAGGTAACATAATTATTAAGAACTAATGATGGGCATGTAGCCATTAATATTTTATTTTTTATTCATATAATTTGTCACAGCATTACAGTTTGCACCAAAGCGGCAAATTTAAACATGCTTTGTGAGAATAATTACAGTAATTATGATTAATTCATGTAAATACCTACACAATATACAATTGGAAACAAAAAAACCGACCAAGAGCGTGTCGGGCCACGCTCAGTGTAGGGTTCCGTAGTTTTCCGTATTTTTCTCAAAAACTACTAAACCTATCAAGTTCAAAACAATTTTCCTAGAAAGTCTTTATAAAGTTCTACTTTTGTGATTTTTTTCATATTTTTTAAACATATGGTTCAAAAGTTAGAGGGGGGGACGCACTTTTTTTCCTTTAGGAGCGATTATTTACGAAAATATTAATATTATCAAAAAACGGTCTTAGTAAACCCTTATTCATTTTTTAATACCTATCCAACAATATGTCACACGTTGGGGTTGGAATGAAAAAAAATATCAGCCCCCACTTTACATGTAGAGGGGGTACCCTAATAAAACATTTTTTTCCATTTTTTATTTTTGCACTTTGTTGGCGTGATTGATATACATATTGGTACCAAATTTCAGCTTTCTAGTGCTAACGGTTACTGAGATTATCCGCGGACGGACGGACGGACGGACGGACAGACAGACATGGCGAAACTATAAGGGTTCCTAGTTGACTACGGAACCCTAAAAAGACTTTATACAATACATGTCAAAAAATGCGATGAACAGTCACAGCATTTTATTTTCACTTATCCATCGTCTCACAGTATCTCAAACAATCACGACACACATTCACCCATCTACTATCAGTCTATCAAACACATACCTTAGTCAGGAGCTGATGTCAGGAACGCGTTAATATCCCTGAGGGCTCGGAAAATTGGGGAGTGTCTGCAAGAAAATGTACGCGCAAGAGGTACAGCTAAAAGACTGGGCCACCGCGGCCTGAGCTGGTTCTTAGGGGCCATATAGAGTTTGCGTCAGTACTAAATCGCAATATGTTACCCTCCACTTCTCCATAATTATGAACTTATTAACCGTACCTAGAAAAAAATAATAAGTCCTGCGTTTGTTTTTTATCATGCAGAAACGTCTGCGAGCGATATTACATAAAATATTTAAATTAAGTAAGTCCCGCGTTCAGTCGTAATGGCCTGTCACCTGCAAATTGCAACTGTCCTATAATTAATGGAGGTCAGCTGGTGTCACTGCCATAGCCACAGCCCGTCATGGCCCAGCCAGTGTTAAAACAGATCCTACTACGAGTCTTTCACGTTTTAATAATATGCTACATGATACGAGAAAGGTATGAATGAATGTCGAAGGAAGTAACGGAGACGAAAACCTACACTCTGTACTTTTAGGTATTAGGTACTTAAATAAAGGTAAACAAATAATGTACAGTTTCAAGTAGTTACAATATTTATTTAGGTTATGGAGATCCAACAGCTATTATCACAATATAAAACTAATGAATAAGAGATGGAAAGCCAATTACAGAATCACACTTATAGAAACAATACATACGAGTATGAATACATTTAAGTATTACTCAAATGAAAATCGTCAATACATAGACGTAAGGAGAAAAACTAAAAATATATGGCATTACGGATCACGGTGCTCATTTACTAGAATCGTTCCTGTCAGAGAGAGAACAAACTGTAGAAATAAAAGAAAATGGCAAGCACTATAGGTCACAATCACGGCTGACACGTGCCACAAGGATCATCGTTGGGAAACACCCAATTTTCCATATTTTTAAATGACATTGACAAACTTGACATTGACGGAGAAATTATATTATATGCTGACGACACGACAATTATTGTAAATGATGAATGTGATGATAAGTTAACTAATAAAGTAAGCATAATTCTACAGAAATTAGAGTGGCGGTTTAGAATTAATGGACTTAAGCTTAACCCTGAAAAGACGAATATTATGAAATTTGACACTAGACTAAAAGACGCTAAGAAAATAATCGTACCTTTATCAAATGGCATAACTATTGACACAGTACAGCATGTGAAACTACTTGGTTTCAACCTCGATCTAACATTATCATGGAAAAATCATATAAACTCAGTATGTGGAAAACTAGCAAAAGGCATATATATACTCAAACAATTGAAACCTCTCATATCAAATCACCACCTAAAGGAAGCATACTTTTCATACATACATTCAATTTTGTCTTATGGGATTATACTGTGGGGAAACGCAACGGAATGTGAACGTGTATTAAAAATGCAAAAACGAGCAATTCGAATATTAGCAAACGCAAAGTACGATGCTAGCTGCAGAGAACTTTTTAAAAAGTTAGAAATATTGACATCTGTATCGACATATATCCTAGAAATTATAATGTATGTAAGGAATAATCCAAATGAATTCGATCGTATTGGTGATGTAAGTAAACGACCAACGAGATATCCTGACGACTTAAGACAAAGCAAATGCAGATAACAAGTTGCTAAAAAGTGTCCTAAAATTATAGGGCAAAAACTTTACAACAAACTGCCAAAAGTAATAAAAACTGAGACCAACTTCAACACATTCCGTCGCAAAGTAAAACAGCTATTAATTGGCAAGACACTTTATAGCATAAAATAATACCTATATAATACCTATTAATGTGCTTATCCATTAGTAAATTATATATTATGTATATTAAAATGTTAAACATTAATATATTAAATGTTTATTAGTAAGTTATAACTGTAAGTAAATGTCAACCTAACTAAGAAAAAAAAATAAAAACCACATGTATCCACTGAACACGCGTGCCATACATAACCAGTGGACACTCTAAATAATAATGCAAACATTGTACAATACGGCAGGCAATGGATCAGTTGCATTTGTCCCGCAGCCAAAATTGCCCCGCTGTACATTATGCATAGGTATAAAGTTATATGTATCGGAAAAGTAACACTTATTTGGAGATAAACTATCACTTGAACTTGCATCGTGAATAAATTGAACATGCTATAAAATCGTGACTCATGTTACTCTTGCCGCGGGTTGACTCTCATGGTAGTGGCTAAGATTTATGAAAATTAAAACATTCCATTTTCATTTTATATGTTATAGGTACAGAAAGAAGTGTGTCAGATATATGACACGCTCTTATGGCTCTAGAAATAAGACTAATCATCATTCTCCTTGGTTTATCCCGGCATTTGCCACGGCTCATGCATTTCATTTCACACATACTACATTTTTCTCTTCATTGACAGAAGAAGATACAAGTTTTTTTCAAATTAGTGACGATCTGGATCGTACCAGATTTTTAGTTGACTTCTGAAAAATAATATTTTAACAATTTTTGTTGCGCAAAATCACTTCACATTTACTTTTTTTAGTTATGTTACATTGGAAAGTGATCTTGTTGAAAGTCTCGCCCGAAGAAATACAATTCTCCAGTGGTCAAAATTTATGAAAAAGTCCAATTTTTGAAATTTTCATTTAGATTCCATAAAATATATGTGCGGAGAAGAGGAAGTCCAGAACGAGTGGCGATAAATTAAATTACGACCCAACGGAGTGTTTTCAATCGACCAATTTCAATCAAAGTGAGCAAATGGACTACATACATATATAAATAAATTTATATAATTATTATCTTGTCATAGTGAATGATACTCCGCTTTGTGTGGTAGGGCACAGTATAGCGGATATCATCTCGCTCGATTCTAGAGCAGAGCCCAACTGGGGAAGTATCTCCGCCTTACAGAAGACCGCAGCCAAATAGCACTAAACCCTACTGATAGTGTTGTGTTCTGCCGGCGAGTAAGGCTGCCAGAGCTCAATGAGGGTGCGGTGTGTTGGTGACGGAAGTATCTACGGAACTAAATTTGTTCCGTCTATTGTCCTTTGAGTCGTCGGCAACCCGAACCCTCCTTGGAACTTGTACACTCCTTTTTGCTGTGTACTTATCACAGCAAAAGGGAGTGTACAGGTTTTTTCTAATGGGTTGGCAACGCGCATGTGACACTTCTTGAGTTGCAGGCATCCATAGGTTACGGTGACCGCTTTCCATTAGGTGGACCGTATGCTTGTTCGCCACCGACGTAGTCTAAAAAAAGTAAGGATGGAAACTGGCCGTGTGTCTAAAAGTCCGTTGGTAGAATAGAGAGTATGGAGACGGTGGAATATGCTCGACTGCTGGTCTAGCTGTTGAGCTCTTTTTAGTTGTCGCCCGTCTAGCTCGCACCAATACAGCTGCAGCCAAGCGCGACCGAAATGCACGATATTTTAAGAATATCCTTTAGATGTCATTATGATTTTAAGAGGTTCGAAGTCGAAGTGTGGCCCAGTAGCGGGACGCGAAGTTAATGGATAGCGGTGGCCTGCACAATAACGTTACGGCTTAGCCACGAGTGCCACGACATTGGTCTAAGCGCGACAGCGGTGAGCGGCGGCCATACATTAGAGTGAGACACAGCGATGGGACTTTTCATTCGCACGTATGGCTGCCGCTCACCGCTGTCGCGCTTAGACCAATATCGTGGCTGGGCCGTTACTTTCAATTACTGTCACCCCTTTGTAAATTGTTTGACAAGGAGCCGGGCTTTTTCTAAAATAAAGATCGAAGAACTGATTCTCACAGATCCTGATATTTTTGGTTTCTTCGAGCTCGGAGTCACTGGTAGATTCAATTATGGTACCAAAAATGTAAATGGAATTTGTAGTAACCACTCGCATACACGTGAAAAAAAAAATCTTGTAAAACGTGACGTAACTGAAGAATATTTTAGGTCATTTTAATGGTAAGATAAAAAATTCAGACAATCTCGAAAAAAATGAGCACAAAAAAATGAGAAGAGAATAGTGAACGCTTGTTTCTCAGTCACGATTGGAAAGATTTTTTTAATATTGTTTTTATTCCACCAACGGCACCAACTAAACGTCACTGATCTAATTTAGCCCTTTCGCTGACAATGCTCCGCTTGTCGACGTACAGCCACTTAAAATTCATATACATGTCTTTTCTGCGGCAGTGATTCGATTGTCGACGTACTCTCAGCAACTGGGTGTTTAGATGTTACTTACCTACCTATGTATTTAGCGCTTACCTCTCCCAGCGTATTTCTCTGGCAATTCAGAGAGGTAATGCGGCCAGCGTCTTGGGGTCGTTGCCGCATGAAGACTCACTGGACGGGGTTTTCTTTTTGCGATTGTTTTTTTTTTCCTCTCTTCTATTTAGTACCTATTATTTAACTTTTAGTATTATTTTTATTTATTATAAGTTTATTTTTAAGTTAGTTAGTAGGTATAATTAGTTATATTTTAGTTTTGTATAGTTATTTTCAAGTTTTTGGTTATTATTAAGTTTTATATTGTATTTAACTTATTTCAGATGTCCATGGAGAATAAATAGTTATACTCGTATTTTAGTTTTGTATAGTTATTATTAAGTTTTATATTGTAAGTATTGTTATTATTATTTGTTATGTACATGACAATGCAATACTGCATAAATGAAATGAATAAACTATCATAACTACACTGATGATGTCTACAAATTTATTTTTTTCAAAATGTGTATTGATGTGATATCATGATATTAAAAAAAAGAAATATGTCATTTGTTCTTATGAAAAATAAAAACACGCAAAAATATGATTTTAGTCACTTCCAGGCTGCGAAACAGCGCCATCTGGTTTTAAGCCTAAAAGCCCATACATTTCAGCGGTACGCTTTTTTGTATGGGCTTTGTCAGTCCCGTATTAAGTATATCGTTCTTACTATCAGGTATTTAATTTTGCGGTTGTATTCATGCAGCTTCAAGGGCAACTTAGTGTGAGAGAATGTGTCCCATAAAACACTCACACGTGAGTTACGGAACTAGATAAGGACACCCCGGGTTTTTGGTGCTGAATTTTGTGTTTATTATACATATGTATTTATTAAAATAGTTTTTTAAATACCTCGTCTATCCCAAGTGGTGACTGGGTAATAATTTCACCAGCCCTTTTCTTCCCGTGGGTATCACAGAAGTCGACTGTGGGATATCGTCAGTACTTTAACTATAAAACTCCCGTGAGACTCATACATATTTAAAAATATTTTAAGCGGGTTACTCACGTATTAAGTCGATATAGCGTTCGACATGTTTCGGTTCAATTTCGAGAACCTTTCTCAAGAGTAGCGACACCCCGCCTTTACATGTCGAGAGCGCGACGCATACTGCGGGCGCTTGCTCGGTTCGCGCGGCTGCTGAGGACGGGCGCAGGGGGGGTCGGCGGCGCGGGCGACGTCACCGTGGCGAGATCGGAGCTACCCACTATGTTACTTTTGTCAAAAGCAGGATTGCACACAACACTTATTACGTCACTTGTTAAGGGTGCGTTTACACTGGGGACCGACGTAGTGCCTAGAACTGTTTTCCAACTAGGTGGCACCGACCAACCGCTGTCACGATTGAAATTAGGATGACGACTAATTTCTATAGCTTCCCGTATTTTCCGCTGAACGAAGAACTTTTCTCGCGCCAGTACGGTTACCCTATCAAATCTTACATAGTGCGTCGTGTCCGAATCCAATACGTGTTCTGTCACCGCAGAGCTGTGGGTGTCCCGGCCCTTCATACTACGTATGTGTTCAGAAAGCCTTGTCGAGATGTTCCGGCCGGTCTCTCCAATGTATGACTTCCCACAGGAACACGGGATCCTGTACACCCCGGGAACATTTAAGGGCTCCTTGTCTTTTGGCGAACGCATCCATTTCCTGAGCTGCGTGTGAGGACGGAAAATCGTCTTGATGCTATATCTTCGGCGTAACAAGTGTCCGATCTTATCCGTCACTCCCTTGATGTACGGCAAGTATAAGGGCAGCCTTTCCACCGCCGGTGGTCGTGGTCGCGCGGATGCATTCGCAATTCGATTACTATGCCTCCAGTTGTAACCGTTACTTTCCAAAACACCCCTAACATGACTCAATTCCCGGTTTACGTGCTGAGGATCACACAAACTCAAGGCGCGGTTGATCAATGTTCTCGGTACAGACGACAAGTGAGACGGGTGGTGGTGTGAATCTGCCCTTAGGTATCTGTCAGTGTCAGTTGGTTTTCGATACACTGTAGTATGTAACCGTCCTCTGGGATCTCGCATGACCAATACATCCAGAAAGGGCAACTTCCCATCTAACTCCCCCTCCACCGTGAACTCGACTTTAGCGTGCAGGGTGTTGATGTATGCTGTGAACTCATGTAGGCAATCCCTTGAGACAATCGCAAACACGTCATCTACACCGTGTCCAATAAGTCCGAATACTCACATTTTACCTCAGTTCTAAAGATATAGGGATCACAGGCCATCAAATTCTTATTTAAACTAAAGAGTATATTCCTCTTAATAAAATACAAGCACAAAGTACATGAAATTTCCGAAGTGTCTAAGAAAAACAAAGAGGTAAAGTGCCAACAAAATACTTGCTCGGCACGCAGGTGACGAGTTATTTTTTATAAGGAGAATCTGTATGTGATAAAACAGACGCCACGTATCCAAAATAAACTATTATGGGTACCGAGGATAGATAACGTTCCGGGCAACTAGAAAAATGTGCCTAGGTTCCAGAGCTCACCATCGGCCCAGGTGTGGGATGCAGTATGTAAGCGAGGTAAACTACCTTCAGTACTTACAGATAAAAGCGTTAAAATCAACGTTTTTTTTCTTTAAAACCAAGGTTTTGGAAAAAAAATTCCTTAAAGATAAAAAGGATGCTTGGGAATGAGTATCATGTGTCCCAACAAGACGCACCTCCAGCACATTCGGCAAATGGTATTCTAGCGTAGTTTCAGACTAATTTGGCAGTTTTTTATCCGAAACATGAGTGGCCACCCAGGCCTCCAGGTTTAGGCGTATTAGACTATTTTGTATGGTCATACATGCTTTGAAGACTAAATTTTTATAAAATCATAAACCTAGATCATTTCAAAAAGGTTATCGAGAGTATTTGGGATGAAATGTGAAGAAAACGGTGCGTGCCGCGTGTGATCCGTTTGAGAAGCGTTTGAGGCTGGTAAACAAGTTAATGCTGGAGTTATTCCAAAACATTTGTTGTGAATGTAGTAAATAAGAGTGCCTTTCATAAAATATAATAATAATGTAGTAACTATTTGTTCATTTTGTTTTATTGGCTATTTGTGCTGTATTCAAACTTATTGGACACGGTGTACATACCGCCACCAACATTTTGGTGCTATTGGCGAGCTATTTAATAACTTTTCCTCTAGCCATTCCATAAAAATGTTGGCAGCAACGGGAGCTATCGGCGAACCCATGGCCACTCCATCAACCTGAAGATAATAGTCACCATGCCACATCAGATATCCAGATTTCAGACACAACTCAATAGCGTTCAAGTACACAGTAGGTAAATCCCCGCGCCGCCGACCCCCCCTGCGCCCGTCCTCAGCAGCCGCGCGCACCGAGCAAGCGCCCGTAGTATGCGTCGCGCTCTCGACATGTAAAGGCGGGGTGTCGCTACTCTTGAGAAAGGTTCTCGAAATTGAACCGAAACATGTCGAACGCTATATCGACTTAATACGTGAGTAACCCGCTTAAAATATTTTTAAATATCGTCAGTACCTTTAAAAAAACTTGTATCTTCGTCTGTCCATGAAAAGAAAATTATAGTAAGTATGTATGGAATGCATATAGACTTACTGCGTTTTAACTTTGAGGAGCAGCGTGAGATACGGGATTTTTTTCAAAGTAGTGACGATATGGAATATGGGTTAAATTGTAATTGTGGCATAGACTTTGGCTAGTGTAAAAGATTTTCGTTTAAGATTTGCATTGGTAACATGCCCTAGGATTTGGCGTGGCCTTTTTACTGCAGGCTATTACGCCTTGCCTTTGGATTACTTCGGTTTCCCACGATGTTACGTTCTGTGCCTCCACCGATATAAGAATACTTTTAAACGAGCAATTCTTGTATATTTATTTATTTATTTATATATATATATATATATATATACACTGACGATCTCGGAAACCGCTCTAACGATTTCGCAGAAATTTGTTATGTGGGGGTTTTTGGGGGTGAAAAGTCGGTCTAACTTATCCTTAGGTCCCGGAAAACGCGAATTTTCGAGTTTTCATGCGTTTTTCTTCGCGCGCCATCTCGTGTGCAGTAGTTGTACTGTTAAGACAGAATTCTTTCGGTCGATGTAAGTACTATTTATTGCAAACACTAGATGGCGACACAGGTCAAGGCTAAAACGAATAGAAAATACACTATTTGAGTTTTTGTGGCGAAATGCGCGCCATCTCGTGTGGAGTAGTTTATAATTGTGTCGCTTAACTTCAAACCTGGGTAAATCCATTCTGCTTTAAGGTTGAATATATAAAAAATATAATATGATCTGAAGGATAATCAACCTTATAGCAGAATGGATTTACCCAGTTTTGAAGTTAAGCGACACAATTATTGTCACAATTTTTCATACAAAATTAATATCTACTACAATATAAATTAACAATTTCAATATAAGTATGCTAAAAAATACCATGTTATAATAAAACTAACTTAAAAACTATAATAAACTAATAATAATAATAATAACTATAAGTAAAAAATAGGCTCTAAATCCGCACCTTGTGGCAAGGCGCCAAGAAGGCTGGCGGCATTGCCACGTTGGATGGCAATCCCTTGCGCTAGGTAAGTGCCGGCCTTCTTGTCTCCTGTGATCTATAATAACTACCGTTTCTAAACCTAATGTGGAAATTCGAAGCAAGTCATACGTTAGCCTTCGACATGGTCAATATGAAGTCATACATTGAATCTTATTACTCTGACATTTGCAGAATCCTATGAATTTTATATTATTCCGCACCCTTCGAAGTGTTCGGGTTATTTTCATCGTGACTTTCCTACTTGTAGTTATATTTATTTCAAAGGATAGGTTGCCATAGTTTGTGTGCTTTTGATACAAATTTTGTAAGGGTAGGGAGTGAAATACAAATCCGTCATTTAATAAAATTTAATTATATTAACTTACCTGCCAACGTGCCAACATAAACTTAATGTAGGTACCTAATGGTATATAGTTAGTGTAGTTAGTTATATGTTCCACATTTTTCAAACTGTATGACAATCAAATATCTACCTATTCATAATTTTGAGAACCTAAGTTTTTGACCAAATACAATATTTTGGTTTTGTATTTTTTTTTTCAGCCTACCCTTAACCAAATAGTCGGCTTAGTATATTTTTCTTTAACATTATAATATTTATAATATTAACTGTCATATAAAATATCCATGTTCATGTCAAGAAATGCCTATTACAATTTACGTATGGATATTTTTTATCACACCAAAACCTTCCGAAGGTACATTTAAATATTGTGGGAAACATGGCAGCAGCTTGATTAATCTTCTAGTATATCAACATCATTACTGAAATATATTCGCCTAAGCAAGGAAGAAGTGAACGAGATTGACTTTCAAATGAACCAGAAAAGCGTGATAATGAATTAAATGCAAAACAGATTTAAAACCCATTACAGACACGTGACTGAAATATATACTTGTTTAAATATTTACTCCAAGTTCAAAATTTATGATAATGACATTGTTGGCTGCATATTGGACTTAAAGCGTATTAATTATGTTATAGAAATGATGTGGGTGGCATTACGAGGAACACTAATGAGAGAGAGTCCGTCGCGCCTCCGACCTCAGTCGGGACGCCGCCGTCGGCATCGACGCATCTCCCGCTTAAGGGAACACTTTCTACGGAAAACTCGCGCACCCGCGATACTATGGGATGCAAACTCTTCAAACAATGTCAAAAGCAATAAACATAGAATTCATCATAATCCTAATTACCACACAGTGCGTCAATCTAAACACCCTTCCCGATACCAAAGAGAAAAAACTAATATGTGAACATAGTGAAAATTCGAGTGTAGTTATCGAACTCGATAACAAACAGTGCAATTATTATGGTGATTTTTTCTTATGTTCTTTAGACCATTTGAAACAGTGGAAAAAGCGTAGAAGATGGTGTTATTTGTCTAAGTTGAGTAAATATTCGTTTGTGCGGAGTAAAAGAAGTTCGGAACCTAGGAGTCCGGTCAGGCGACTGCCGGAGTCTTCGGTTAGAGATGAAATTGGTGATACCCTGATAGAGGATTTTAAAGGGCAATGGCCCGTGGAGGTGTGGAGGAACTATTTGTTCACGGATGATTACTTGCTGCTCATCAACAGCCACTGGTTGCGCTTCGCGCCGCCGGATCCATCGTCCAACTATATCCTTGGCACAATTTATATTGTCATGATGCTGGTGGGGACTACTGGGAACGCTCTAGTGCTCCTCATGTATTTCAGGTTAGTGTTATTTTTCTCTTCGTGTCGATGTTCTTTTTTTTAACCGACTTCTTTACTGGAAATAAAGAAGAAGAAGAAGGTTTTATATTCGGGTTCATTTTATGTATGTTACCTGATTACTCCTAATTATTGAAATCGAACCACGGGTCTCGTGGTCCTATTTCAATAATATTTTTTTTGTTTGAAAGGAGCTACCTCCAAGGTGGTCCCATATTAATCTGGAGCTGTTCTGATTATGGGATCCATGAAGAGTTGAGGGAACTCCTCAATTTTTAAAGGCACACGTAGGGTGATTTCGGTGTTTTCTTAAGTAACTCGAGTAGTTTCTCTCGAAAACTATATATAGCACTTTCATAAAGTTAACCTCATGATGATGATTGTTCTTTTTGAAGTCAGTTGTATTTTTTTGTAAAAAGTTTTTTTTATTCCAAGGATAACCTATCCAATAAGCCCTGGCTTCACGTTCCTCGGATCCAATATTAACACTCAATTTTGAAGTGCCTATTTATAACTGTCTGTGCTTAGTCACTGTTTTGGCAACTCTCATTAATGTGACGAGTTATTACTAATGCAACTAGTAAAACTTGTTGCAAACACTCGGCTATCATTAACCTTCCTAAATATGATTCCTGTCTATGCATTTGCCTAGATTCGCATATTAAATTGTCACCAACTATCTCGTAAAATCATGTTCCTATTAACTTTAAACCCACACATATTCGTAACTATACAAGCAGACAACTATAATCATAAAGATAGCGACATATCGAAGGTAAAATGATGTTCGCCAGCTTGTCTTGTCAATACGGGATAAACATTGAGATGACTCAGATGGCATATACCGTAGATATGTATGTATTGGGTCTCTCATCATCATCCTCCTTGCGTTATCCCGGCATTTTTTACGGCTCATGGGAGCCTGGGGTCCGCTTTGACAACTAATCCCAATATTTGGCGTAGGCACTAGTTTTACGAAAACGACTGCCCTCTGACCTTCCAACCCGAAGGGTAACTAGGCCGTATTGGTATTAGTCCGGTTTCCTCACTATGTTTTCCTTCACCGAAAAGCGACTGGCAAATATCAAATGACATTTCGCACATAAGTTCTAAAAAACTCATAGGTACGAGCCGGGGTTCGAACCCGCAAACCGAATGTGGAAAGTCGCACGCTCTTACCGCTAGATCACCCGCGCTTTTCTTGCTAGCTTGTCTTGTCAATACGGAATAAACATTGAGATGACTCAGATGGCATATACCGTAGATATCGTATGTATTGGGTCACTATTGGTTCCCATAAAGACGTAACTCATAATTCATAATGTATCGTTTATCCACATTATTGCTACTCATAATTTGATTTTTCTCAGAATAGCGTGACTTTTCAGGATTGCCATAAAACAAACCTAACCTATGTACTTAGGTATCTATAGACGATCTTAATGAAAACCTTATAACAAAAGGTTAAATGTTTCAGAATTATGACTAATTAATGAAAAACTGGAAATCATTACATTTTGACCTTCAATCATTATGTCAAACAAAGGGATGCGGTATATTTTTTTTATGGGATAGGAGGCAAACGATACCCTACTTGCGCATAGACGAGCAGACAGGTCGCCTGATGGTAAGCGATTACCGCCGCCCATGGACACCCGAAACACCAGAGGTGTTGGAGGTACGTTGCCGGCCTTTAAGATGGGTGAACGCTCTTTTCTTGAAGATTTGAAGGTCGTATCAGTCGTATTTACTACATACATTCTAACCCAGTTCCAGATGACCTAGAAAGTTCAAATTTGGCATTCAGATAGGAAATTAAGTAAAAAAAACACGGAAAAAATTAAAAAATGGTAAATTTTGAAATTTTTTTTTAGTTTGTACAACTAACTACAACTAAGAGTATAGTCGACTTTCGTATTTATTACGTTATTAACTGGGATTTAGAATTAATTATTGTTTCAATATTTAGCGCATATAATTTATCTACAAAAAGTAATGATATCCCATCAAAAACATAAATGTTAAATGAGAGACAAGTTCAATAATATAATACCTACATGCCTTGGTTGTTTACTTCAACGAAAAAAGAAGTGAAATCTAAATGGGTGCCAAGTTCAGTTGTCCGTCCTGAAATGTATTTACAACAACATAAAATATCATTTCTTCTTATTACTTAGAATAATATATTGTAGCCTGAGGTCTGACTTGCCTAGTTTTCATATACAAATTATATTATGGCTCTCGCAAGTTCTAAACTTGTTGACTTGCTGGTAGAAACTAGCCATCGAACACAATAATTCGTATATGAGAACTCGCCAAGTCAGACCTCAGGCTACAATATATTATTCTAAATAATAAGAAGAAATGATATTTTATGTTGTTGTAAATAAATTTCAGGACGGACCACTGAACTTGGCACCCATTTAGATATCACTCCTTTTTTCGTTGAAGTAAACAACCAAGGCATATATCAGATTATTGAACTTGGGTCTCATTTCACATTTATGTTTTTGATGGGTATCTTTTAACTGAGTTGTTCTTAAAGGACATTTTTTTTGATAAATCTAGTTAATAACACTAGTATATTTAACTGAAATTCCCAAATTGAAAGGGGGACTCCTTTCCATTTTAGCATTTTCGCTCCCGTAGCGTCTTAAATCATCCGTCAAAGATGTAAAGGCCTAATATTATTATTACGATATCGAGTAACGTATTCAAAAAGGCCAACTCGTGGTAGAAGTTCCGAAGTACCTGCCTGCTTTTCCTGCGAAAATACTTGAGCCAAATTGTTTGTCTGAGTGAAATCCTTTTTCCCCCGACGCAAAAACGACGGGGTATTATAAGTTTGACGTGTCTGTCAGTCTGTCCGTCTGTCTATCTGTCTGTCTGTCTGTTTGTCTGTCTGTGTGTGTGTCTGTCAGTAATCAGTAATCAGTAATCAGTATGTTTATTGCTTTCGTAGGTTATACAGGTGGTACATTATATTTGGTCTGCTACGAAACCCTGTAGGGCACTGCAATTTTAACTTATATCTAACTTATGCTATGACTTAAGATGTTAATAAATTTATATGACTATACAAGACATTCATATATATATAAAATTTTAAAACCGTAACACGTGTCTGTGGCATCGTAGCTCCCGAACAGGAAAACCGATTTATATTTAGTTTTTTTTTTGTTTGAAAGCTGAGTTAGTCGGGATAGTTCTTAGCCATGTTTCATGAAAATCGGACCACTATGTCGCGATCGGGGGTTTTTTATCGAAGAGTTTCCGGCAATGTGACACACTGCAAAACTTTCCTTTTAGAAATGGATGGTGATAAGCAATAATGTGTCAACCCACACGCCAACCATTTTGAGAAAATGGCGTCTAAAGATTTTTTCTCATTTTTTTGTGTTTCTCTTAAAAAACATTGCTTTTTATATAGATTGTTGTGTTTTTCAGCTATAATACGTTCAGTAGTAGTGATTATTGTAGCTTAATTTCAAAACAAACTTCAATTTGACGAAATAATGCCCTTTTCTTTTATTGCGAATTGTTCGACGACGTCAAACTTTTTCAAGACTGTGTTATGATACTTAACCCACTTTTGCTAATTGTTTAAAAATATCTATGAGTCTTAAATAAACATGTTAAAGCACATAAATTGTTATTGTAAAATACTCTACCTATGCATATTTTTAACTTTATAAGTGTTAAGTAACATATCAGTCATGGTCACTTATGTTATTAGGTATAAATAATAAAATAATAATAAATATTATAGGACATTCTTACACAGATTGACTGAGACCCACGGTAAGCTCAAGAAGGCTTGTGTTGTGGGTACTTAGGCAACGATATATATAATATATAAATACTTATATACATAGAAAACATCCATGACTCAGGAACAAATATCTGTGCTCATCACACAAATAAATGCCCTTACCGGGATTCGAACCCGGGACCGCGGCGTAGCAGGCAGGGTCACTACCGACTGCGCCAGACCGGTCGTCATGTAGGAATCAATACATTATTTATTAATCAAACCTTTTAATGATTTTTCTACTCCCGAACTGTTATTCGTCATTTACAGGATTGTGCGTATCGAAAAAACTGAAAACGCATTGTTTGGTTCTGTAATCATGGCAACGCATTGCATTAACGATACTGCGTGCGTGCGCGGGAAGGCTTTGGGCAGCTGAGCTGACAGTGCAAACCTTTGCAATACAGGAAACAGTGTGAATTTCGCGAGAATTATTTAAAAAAACTATTAAAAACTAAGTGCATGGTCGTTGTAAAAGTATTGTATGCAATGGTGTTTAACTGACTCCAAAATACTCGTGGAAAGTACGCCCCTCATATTTCTTGACCTCCTTTAAACGCCTGTTGAATAAAATACTATAAATTAACTATTAGAGTAATGATCATTTCTAGACACATATTTAAATTATCTGTGCTTTTTCAACAAAAAATCGTTACAAAAACCAAATAATCATCTTTAAAAAACAAACTACTTATCTAAAATATACAACAAAATATTTTTTTACGCTAAGAAATAGACTAAGTCATTTAAATTATGAATAACTCATGACTTGTACAAGAACAAAACATAAAATATCTTTAACAAAATAATAAACTACCATTCAGTAAGTATTCAAAAATCAAACAATATTTTTATGCATACATTAACACGTCTTAATGTAATTAGTAATTATAAAAAAATAGTAGCTTATATTAGATTTTTATATAAACACGTACTTGTAAAAAATGTTTGCAAATTATAATAACGAATATGTATATTCATGACTTAAAATGTTCAATTTCGTACTGAATTAACCATTCATGTGCAAAAATATACTAATGGACTAAGTCATAACTTATTTAAACATAAATTAATATGAACAGTTATATTTTACAATATAGTGTCATGGTACTTACACCAAAAACGAACAATTTATGACCCGAATATAATTTAACAATAATGACTTATGTTTTATAACACGGGTCGTAGCATAAAACAACGAATAAAATATCATTTTGCAATAATCATTCAAGTCTCATAGTGGGTAACTATGTCATTTTTTGCGTTTTGCAAGAATGAGTCAAGTGTAAAAAAATCGTTGAGTCAACCCTCATAACACATTATTGTAATTTAAATATGTCTTCTGCCAATTACTATAATAAGTTAAGGTTCTTGACATATTAATGCAAAACAGGCAACACACGATATAGGATTTGTGTTAACCTATTTTTTTACTTTTGGGATAGTAAAAATTTTCAAAATGAAAAGGTCATTTTTTCAAATAGAAGTTTAAAAATCCAGCTATAACATGGCATTAAAATCTCATTTTTTTAGTTTTTGTGGGTTGACACATTATTGCTTATCACCATCCAAATAATATAACGCTGAAGTGAACTTGGACGTGAAAATGTTGTATGTCACAAAAGTTATGTGATTGGTGTAGAAATAAAGATTAATGTGTTTTACCTTTGTAGGTGTTATTTCCAACGCTGCGCTGTGCGCTGGTAGCTTAGCGGTAAGTACGTGCGACTTTCGTTCTGGAGGTCGCGGGTTCGAAACCCCGCCTCGCACCAATGAGTTTTTCGGAATTTATGTGCGAAATGTCGTTTTATATTTGCCAGTCGCTTTTCGGTGAAGGAAAACATCGTGAGGAAACCGGACTAATTCCAATAAGGTCTAGTAAATACCCTTGGGGTTGGAAGGTCAGATGGCAGTCGCTTTCATAAAAACTAGTGCCTACGCCAAATATTGGGATTAGTTGTCAAAGCGGACCCCAGGCTCCGGGTTGGAAGGTCAGATGGCAGTCGCTTTCGAAAAACTAGTGCCTACGCCAAATATTGGGATTAGTTGTCAAAGCTGTCACTTTTAACACCTACTATGATAAATTAAAGTATGTGAAAAAAATGCATTTTATTCATTTTAGACATTATGTTTCTTAGAGATATTTACTGCTTAAGACCTACACAAACGATATCTGAATAGAAATAGTGTAAGTTTATTTTTTCAAAACAACCGGGTTCGATTCCCCAGCTGGGTACACTTTTTTTTTTAATTGTATGAATGCAGTTTTTCTTTTTATCAAAATCGGTGACATGGTTCCTAAGAACAAATCTTCGTATGTCTTACAGTTTCAGACTTTCCCATACTGACCGATTTGAATGGGCCAACCTGTATATCGCATTATACGCCGTGTTTTTATTGAATTCCGTTAACTTCGGCATATAGTTAGGCCCATTATTGGCTTCGTGCGAAGTGCATGGAGGGGGTAAGCAAAGCGATCGCAGTGCTTGCGGTGGTCAAAATCGACACTGATTGTGGTTGTCATCTATCAAAACTCATAAAATATAATACAATGTGTAATTTTAACTATAAAACTCCCGTGAGACTCATACATATTTAAAAAATATTTTAAGCGGGTTACTCACGTATTAAGTCGATATAGCGTTCGACATGTTTCGGTCCAATTTCGAGAACCTTTATCAAGAGTAGCGACCCCGCCTTTACATGTCGAGAGCGCGACGCATATAGAAATTGGACCGAAACATGTCGAACGCTATATCGACTTAATACGTGAGTAACCCGCTTAAAATTTTTTAAATATACAATGTGTAATGTTTGATATGGGGCATCAATGTTGTTTCGTTGTTAATTGTAAAAATAATGGCATAAATAGTCGTTGCACGTTCTATGCGTTTCATAGAGCACACTGGAAATTGGATCAAAGAACTAAATGGATAGCTACGGTGAAAAGAAAACGTAAGTGACATGTCAAAATAAAACATTATAATAAGTTATATTTAAGCTTTGTTTACCTAATATTGTTCAATACGGTGTTAGTATTTTTCCTACCGTAAAAGATTATGCTTAAAGATTCAGGCCTAGCCTGGGAATAGGCCCGTGTCGGATATTTCTGCGGCCGCGGACATGACTAGGTACTTACGTTTAGATTTGTTTTACAACAACATAACATACAAAAACATAAAAAGTGCCTGCGTGATATTAAATTGCAACAACACAAAAATTATGAACACTCAAGGGCAGACATATTTAAAATCACAGGCAAGTAACAACTTCAGTACAAAATCTGACACGCTCGGCCCCTATACAACAAATAAATTAACTTGTTTCTTCTATGTAAATCTAGTTCTGTGTGTTAGAGGCTCTAATAGTTATTTGTTATACAAGGGGGCAAAGTTGTATTTTAACGCCGAGTGTGGAATTGAAAAACGATCAAGTGAAAGGATTCTATAGTTGAACCACGAGCGAAGCGAGTGGTTCGAGAATAGAATCCTGAACTTGCGAGTTTTTTAACACACGAGAAGTAAAATACATTTGCACCCGAGTGTAACACAAAACTTTTCCCCTCACTATAGCGAGGAAACTAGAACGCAAAAAATGCGTTTATCACTGCTTTCAGTAGTTCCACAGGTGGGAAATCATCTTTATTACTAGATTCACCTACTTTTATCAATTTTAAAGCAGTTAATTTGACTTTATTCAAGGTCAAATTACTTTACCCACTAGTGGATAAAATGCATTTTTACCCGCTGGTATTAAAGGACAAAACACGTGTTTCCGAGCTAGTGAGGGGAAAAGCAATAAATTTAACGTCTCTGCGGAAATACCCAAAGATAAAGCGGTATCAAAGCTAATTTTCTGTTTGTATTAAATCCTGACCCGCATAAAGGGGTGCTCTTTTGTGCGTATTATCAGCGCTGATAAAATCTTTCCCCATTTAAATGAAAGTTGTTAACTTTTGTTCACAGAAAAGCTTTTGGTTAGATTTGCATATCCCTTCGTACGCCATTTAAGAGTATTCGTTTATTACAAACGGGGGTACAAGGTTTTTATTTAACTACTTGCCATATATCCATACTATATTATAAATGGGAAAGTGTGTGTCTGTTTGTTTGTCCGTCTTTCACTGCAAAGCGGAGCGACGAATGGACGTGATTTTTTAAGTGGAGGAAGACATAGGCTACTTATGAGTATGAATATATTTATGCATGTAACTATTTGTGTCTCATATCTCAAATTGCGGGTCTCATATTTTGCAACTGACATTACTATCTAGGTCATTGGCATATTATGCTTAGCGGTATCCATCTTGATGCAAGTTCAAAACTAGTATATTAGTCTATGATTCAATATTGATTGTGTAGTATTATATTCTGTGTTTCAATATTATACCAAATAGACGAATTATATTTCTAAGTTGTACACGATTTCCAGCTTAGTTCATCTCATTCGGATGTGAAAAGAAAAGCTTTCAATAAAAGTTACATTCAATTAATTGAAGTGCACTAGACAGCTTTTGTTTTAATTTCCAATAGCCATTACCTGTCAAGCCACGTCCGGCAGTAGAAAAAACCGGCCAAGAGCGTGTCGGGCCACGCTCAGTGTAGGGTTCCGTAGTTTTCCGTATTTTTCTCAAAAACTACTGAACCTATCAAGTTCAAAGCAATTTTCCTAGAAAGTCTTTATAAAGTTCTACTTTTACGATTTTTTTCATATTTTTTAAACATATGGTTCAAAAGTTAGAGGGGGGGGGACGCACTTTTTTTCCTTTAGGAACGATTATTTCCGAAAATATTAATATTATCAAAAAACGATCTTAGTAAACCCTTATTCATTTTTAAATACCTATCCAACAATATATCACACGTTGGGGTTGAAATGAAAAAAAATATCAGCCCCCACTTTACATGTAGGGGGGGTACCCTAATAAAACATCTTTTTCCATTTTTTATTTTTGCACTTTGTTGGCGTGATTGATATACATATTGGTACCAAATTTCAGCTTTCTAGTGCTTACGGTTACTGAGATTATCCGCGGACGGACGGACGGACGGACGGACAGACAGACAGACATGGCGAAACTATAAGGGTTCCTAGTTGACTACGGAACCCTAAAAAGCCGGCCAAGTGCGAGTTGTACTCGCGTTGCAAGGGTTCCGTACACCACAAGAAGGGCTTACTTACTTGGACCTCCTTCTTTACAATTTTTATATTTTGCCCGCAGCTTCGCTCGCGTTAGAAAAAGACAAAAAGTAGCCTATGTCACTCTCCATCCCTTCAACTATCTCCACCTAAAAAATCACGTCAATTCGTCGCTCCGTTTTGCCGTGAAAGACGGACAAACAAACAGACACACACACTTTCCCATTTATAATATTAGTACGGATTTTGCTCCTTCTTCTAGTAACAAAGTTGTTTGACCGGCAATAACTTTAGTGTAACGGCCGCACTTGTTTTAGTGTCCTCTTTTGTAAACGAGTCACGAAAACTTAATAAATCGTGTTAAGGGCAGCATAAGACATGGACGTACTAAGTCAAGAAGAATCTCGTAGAACTGTTCGTCTCTGCCGGCTTCGCCGAAATGACGTTCCTTGACGCTAGACGCCGATCGGAAAGCAGTCTGGTTCTGTCGCGCCACTACGGAGGAGCGTATACCTCTTATATCTGTACGATAACGATATTACCGACATTACCGTACGCGTTTTTGCATTTGGCTATGTTACGTATCCAATTTATCAATGTCTTGGATTGTATTTTTGTGTTTGCGTATAAAATAAGTGTTTCCCCTCACTAGCTCGGAAACACGTGTTTTGTCCGGTAAAAACGCATTTTATCCACTAGTGGGTAAAGCAATTTGACCTTGAATAAAGTCAAATTAACTGCTTCAAAATTGATAAAAGTAGGTTCTTCTAGTAATAAAGATGATTTACCACCTGTGGAACTACTGGAAGCAGTGATAAACGCATTTTTGCGTTGTAGTTTCCTCGCTATAGTGAGGGGAAAAGTTTTGTGTTACACTCGGGTGCAAATGTATTTTACTTCTCATGTGTTAAAAAACTCGCAAGTTCAGGATTCTATTCTCGCACCACTCGCTTCGCTCGTGGTTCAACTATAGGATCCTTTCACTTGCTCGTTTTTCAATTCCACACTCGGCGTTAAAATACTTTGCCCCCTTGTATAACAAATAACTATTAGGTATAGCTTTATTTCTAAACATCTATGGGCCAAATGTAGTTTTCAGTTGCAGTGACTACATGAGTACATGACTACATTAAAACAACGGGAAATGAAGGTTAGGTTAGGTTAAAAATATGTATGTATATTTTGAATAAAGAGATAGTTATATTATTTACACTAAATACAAAAGCGCCATGAAGATATTCCCAATTGCCTATTTGCTTGGTATTTTTATATTCATTGTATGGAACCCTTGTGGGACCCTTAAGTCCGTTTTCACATTATCCGATCCGATATCGGATGTCGGAAGGATTTCAATGGAAAAAAAATCCAAGATGGCGCCTGTAATGTATGGGATATCGGTCCGACATCCGATATCGGATCCGATATCGGATGTAGGAAGGATGTAAAATGTAAGATTTATGCGCTTCCAGGTTTTTATTTATGTATTTGATAGATCATTATCACTAAAAAACAATATAAAACGCAAAAATTGCGGATTTAATGCAGATGGCACTTTCCTACAACAGTTTTTGTCCGAGGCACCATCGAAGTGCCGATATCGGCAGGACGCTTCCGACATTTTTGGCATGCCGGACCTCCCGCCAGCTGTCGGCCGATAATATTTGTATGTGTGCGTATATAATGTAGGTATACGTTTGTAGTAGTGTGCGTGACAAAAATGGCGTCTATTAAACAGCTGTTAATGATGAATTTCTGTTGAAAAAAAAAATATTGTAATTCATCGGTCCGAATTGCGGATACTAATTTTTTCATGTTTTAGTAGATATAGTTAAATGTACAATTATTTATTTTACCTGCACACACTTGAGTATTTTTATGCTCGTTATTTTAATTTTACAATAAAATATTTGAAATATAGTTCTTATAATTATTAAATATAAAACTTTTTAAAAATATTTTTTGATACAAAATCATACTTCATTGATTTGGAACAATGCGTTTTATCGGACCGACATCCGACACTATCGGAAGCGTTTATCGGGTGTAGGATGTCGGTCCGACACCCGATATCGGATCGGATAATGTGAAAACGGCCTTATGGTGCGACTCTGTCCGTCTGTCACATTGTTAAATATCTCGAGAACTACTTATGCTATCGATATGAAATTTGGAATAGTTATAAACATTGTGAACCTCTACAAGTTGAAAGTATTTTTTTTTTTAATTAATTAATATAAATAATAGAAAATGGCCAAAATGAAAGGGGGGCAAACTGAAAATTTCAAGTAACTAGGTCAAGTGGGGTATCGTTAGAAAGAGCTCAAATTGTATATATCAAAACTATTTTTTATAATTTTTTGGTTGTAGAAAAAAAAATGTTTTTTGAAGGAAAATGTAAAAAAAAATACCGTCCCCCCCCCTTATCTCCGAAGTTTACCAACATAAATTTATGAAATTTTCACCAAACATGGCTATTATAATGAATATTAAAGGAAAAATAAAATCGTATACGTATCTTGAAAACTTTTTTTTTATTTATAAAAAACCTTTCAGATTTACATTTTCAATTTCAACACCCTTGCGGGTGTTTATTGTACCTGTATTTTTTAACAAAATAACAATGAAATTACCTGCTTTCAAATAGAGGCAAAATGGTTAAAATCGGTTCACGCAATAAACAATTATTCCATAAAAATCATCTTCCATACTAGCTCGCGTGCATTAGTTTACTCAATTTGCCGATAGATGTCGCTGTACGTTGAACGCTCATTTCCTACATCGCGTTTTTCCTGATATAATGAGGTCGGTTCAGGAGCGTCCTTGCGACATGTCGTAAGTCGTAAACTATTGAAGTCGAATAGTCTTGATTTTATTTGGACGTTGTCTAACAATAAAATTGTATATTAAAATATTACTTGTTATGTGAGAAATTGAGTCTTGAGGAATTTAGTCAAATCTGTAGAGTTCTATGAATAACATTTTGATGATTTAACTATTGAAAGTTTGTACGGAACCCTCGGTGAGCGAGTCCGACTCGCACTTGACCGGTTTTTTTAAATTATAGGTCTGCTGTTCTGTAGCAAAAATAAGACCTGGATAGGAATATAAATTAAATTAAATATCATTTATTTCAGAAATAAATTTTCATATTGTATTAGTAACTTGCTGCTATTCTTAACCTATGTTAGTGACAATTTTATATTCTATATTTTATACCGATTAACTAACTTGACACATTATTGTGAGCATGTAGGCTACTCCAGTACTGCCAGAAAGCCCCATCTACCCTGTCAGCCACCGCAGGTAGGAGACTGTAGTATAGTATGAATTTTCTGAGATGCACTTTTCGCTTTTGCCCTAATCTGTTAAACAAAGGCCTTTGTTTCTATTATTCGCTGCGGTTAGCTCCCGTTTAAACGGCACGTGCTATAGTCTCAGTGTAGTTAAAAAGCAACTATCATGATAGCAATAAGGTTCAAATCCATAAAAAGCCCTTTCGGAGATAACACGTTTTGTCACCTTCAAAAAAAGTTACCTGCACACTGCAAACTGTTTAATAAATTTGAACCTTATTGCTATCATGATAGTTGCTTTTTAACTACACTGAGACTTTAGCACGTGCTGTGGAAACGGGAGCTAACCACCGCGAATAATAGAAACAAAGGCCTTTGTTTAACAGATTAGGGCAAAACCGAAAAGTTCATCTCAGAAAATTCATACTATAAACTTGGTTCGTATTTAATATTTATCAAAGATAATGGAGTACCTATTATAAGGACTCTTTGTCAAAATTAATTTTGTATTTAATTCTGTAAGTTTTTTTCTCAGATTTTTTGTATTTTACATTGAGTTATACGTGTATAGTCTTTGATATATTGTAATGGATTGCTTTACATGAATTTTCATATAAAATTTTGTTTATATGAAAATTCATGTATTCAGGAGAAAAATAGTCATTAAGATTATTCAGAAATTCAAGTTTTGCTTTGAAATATTTATAGTTCAAACTAATTACTAACTCCACTAATCGTAGGTGACATAATCATGCGTGGAGTTGCCAAGAATATCTTTACTAATATTAATAATTAGTTTATAGCGATAGTCTTCATAATCTTTGCCAATGTAAATATTAACGCTGTCTAATTAATGAATTAAATGTAAACGCTCATATATATAAGATTTATTTATTTATTTATTTATTTACAAAACATGTTAACAGCATAACAGTCGAAACTAAATCACTGCTAACTACATAGAATAAAACATACAACACAGCAACAGTAAATAACAACAAAAGATATCTAAACACAATTTATCTTACCTACATTTTAACTGTAGTAGGCCTTGCATCAATCCTCTCACAGAACTTCAGACACTCATCACGCACAACAACCTGTCTGCTTGCAAATAAGTCGCACTGAGGGGCTGATGCGAGGAACGCATTCAGGAGGACCAAGGAACGCACCAGAGGGGAATTCCTGCGCGCTACAGTACGTGAAGCCGGGACTGCCAGTAGGCAACGGTCCCGAGGTCTGAAATCAATTCTGGTGTTTGAGGGGACGTACAGACGCACCATTTGCTCCACCAGTTCGGGGCAGTCCGACTCCCCACGCAGGACGCTACAGGCAGTAGTGAGAAGTGCATGATTACGTCTTACCTCCAGAGAGAGAAAACCCAGCACACCCAGCAAGAATTTGGTGGGATATAAAAACGGGTAGTACCCATACATTTTTTTATAAAGGGATCGTAAGAACACTTTTTGCACTCTCTCTAGAAGTCAGACGTAAGATGCTTCGTAAGGGTTCCAAACGACGAAGGCCGACTCGACTTTGCTTCTCACTAGTGAATTGTAAAGGATCTTTAATGTATCGGGGTCATTAAAATCCCTAGAATTCCTAATAATAAACCCCAACCTCTTATAACAGTCGCGCACCAATGAGGTAATGTGATCATGAAAGTTGAGGCTGGAGTCTAAGATTACGCCTAAATCTCGTATGGAATTGACACGAGTAATAGTCTCAGAATCCAGAAAATATTCACAGACAAGGGGATTACGAGCTCGGCTAAATGTAAGGACTGCACATTTTGATGAATTAAAAGTCAGCCTATTTTTTACACTCCATAAGTGAACTCGGTCTACGTCATCCTGGAGAGATAAACAGTCAGAGATGTTTTGCACGCCGTAAATAATTTTGAGGTCGTCAGCGTAAAGCAAACTTCTCGCAGGCCTAAGAACAGATGGTAAATCGTTGACCATAATTCCAAAAAGCAATGGCCCAAGAATCGATCCCTGACTGACGCCAGATAGAGTCTGATAGGTCTTTGATACAAAGCATCCATGCTGTACGTACTGTAGCCTGTCACGCAAATAGCTAGCGAAAAAGCGGAGCAGCTGGGGGGAACATCCAATTTTACACAGCTTACTCAGTAACACATCGTTATCTACTCGGTCGAAGGCTTTTTTAAAGTCAAAATACAGCACATCTACCTGTATGCCTTTATCCAAATGATCTGAGATGGTGTCAGTCAGGGTTAATAAATTCGTTTCAACCGACCGGCAAGCCCTAAAGCCGTGCTGAGAGTCACAGAGAAAAGGCTTAATTTTCGGAGCTACTAGTCTATTTATGGTAGACTCATACAGCTTTGCTATCGAAGACAGGATGGCAATAGGTCGATGGTCCTCGACACGAGTTGAATTACTCACTTTCGGAATAGGTCGCACTCTCGTAACTTTCCATTGACTTGGATACTCACCTAAAGTATAGGCTAAGTTAAATATGTGCACTAGAGGAGCAATGAGCCATTCCTTGCAACCTTTTAATATATAAGCCGGGAGGTTGTCCGGCCCCGGAGAGCTCTGAGGCTTTAAATGTTTAATTGACATTTCTATATCTAGCGGGGTAAACCGAGCAATATGGATATATTGAGAATCGTGACTGCGATCCTCATGAATAGCACTCCGATAGTCCAAACTAGGTTCATTAGGCAAGAATACAGACGAGAAAAAATCTGCAAAAGCTTGTGCCGCCTCCCTCCCCTGGTATTCCCTTCCATCATAGGTAACTTGCGCCTCAAAACCTCCTTTGGCTTTTAGACTACCGATATGTTGCCAGAAAGAGCGAGGATCTACCTTAAGTTTAGCTTGGATATTGCAAGTATATTTCTCATAGGCAACCGCGATACGTGCCTTTATGTCTGCTCTGAGCATGGAAAAAACGGAATATACGACTGTGTCACCATTACGCTTCCAGTCTCGATGCAAGTTAGTTTTCCTCTTAATGTCTCGGATAATGTCAGACGTAAACCAAATTGGGTAACGTTTGCTAGTTTTCTGCGATCTACTCTTCCTTGGTATACACTTATCGAAGACTTCATAAACTATTTCATAGAAATGTTCCACGGGAGAGTTTACATCGTGAGAGACAAGAACTTCACTCCAAGAGATCTCTGTGAACAATTGGTACAAGAGAACATAATCTCCCTTGGCAAAGTTCCAGTCACGACTAGTGTCCACGTTGCTAGGATCTACGTACCGAGGACCACGCTCACTTACATTAAGCGGGACAGAAATTTCGAGCGGAGGATGATACGCGTCTCTGCTAGGGACTAAACCTCCGTCCCCTATCTCTCCGACCTTCACTCCGACGGAATGACCTCGCACCAGCACCACGTCTAACATTCCTCCAAACGCATTTACCACATCATTCATCTCTGTCAAATTACACACTGAAACAAAGTAACAAAAATATCTTAAAACATTAACAGATGAATATTTCGGATTCAAATTTAAATCTCCTATAATTAACACTAAACCATTTAACGAGTCAATAACTGATTCCACTTTATTGAAAAAGCGCATGTAGACCTCATCAGGAGCATTGGGTGGAATGTATACGGCACACACGTGGCAACTATTTTGGTGTAGTTGAAAAGAAGCCCACAAGTCTTCGTACTCCGCTGTTTCCAGATCTCGCCTACGCCGCATAGCAACACCTGGCCGCGCCGCCAGGAGCACTCCACCTCCACGTCCTTCCGAAGCACGGTCTCGTCTGAGCACACTCCAGCCATTTCCAACCAATTCGGAGTCCTCAACAGAGTTAGATAGCCATGTTTCAGTGACTACAACAATATCGCTATCGAGCCCGAGAGTGTTGTTTCTGAAACTTTTTAGCTTGGTATTAAGTCCCCTTACATTCTGGTATACCAAGCTTAGGGATGGTTTAGTGGTGCTAACTCTCTTGTGTTTGGTGGTTTTTAGAACCTGGCCTTCGAAATAACCAGGGCTTGACTCTGGCATTCTCAGGCCAGGCATCAGCCGCAAGACATTTGTCGTAGAAGGAGGCAGGGACACTTATTTTGAAGGACTTATAGTCTCCTTTAGACTTGAGCTCTTCTACAGTACAATTTGCATTTGGGCATAAGGTCTTCAGATACTCTCTGATATCGTCTGCTCCAGACGCCATATTCCATAAATGGATTTGTCTACGATGTTCAATTGCTCTAAGGGAAGTAACATTAGGGCCTCCTATGCAACGTATGGATGTTGAACGTCTCTCCGTTCGAGTATCGTTAGTGGAGTTGTGTTCCTTAACCACTTCCGGCCCATCGCCGGTCGGATGTTCTCGGAGGACCCCTGTCTTTGTCTGCGTTTCACTTACAATGTTATGGGGGAATGTCGCTTCCCGAGGAGGATTATCAGTATTACCACTAGAACTGCTATTTCTGACACGATGGTTATGGTTCTCGTTTTCTATCCTATTACTAACCTCTTGAGCGCTTGTCTGAACCGCCGAACACGTCGTAGTACCGGACTTTAGGACAGTATTGTATAGTGCAGGCAATGGCATAGCACCCGTGCCCGCGGGCACATTTTGAGATCGGATCATTTGCTCAACCTCCTGCAACCTATCACTGACTGCCTCTACTTTATTGGTGCAAACAGTAAGCGTAGTATGATACTGGTTATCATCTTCCCTCCCCCTCGGCATGCAGTTGAAGTCATAGACTTCAAGGCGGGAGCATGTTACGAAACCGTTCAAAAATCACCCTGATTTTTGATCCTGTATTCGTTAGACTAAGTTAATTATTTTTGTAATTAAAAATCAATTTTCAATTTTATAAATTTAATAATAATAATTCATTTTAATTCTAATTCATTATCATGTAACTGTTGACATTTCAATTTGTATATTCTTTCATTAAAATATTCAATATTGTATCCAAGTTGACATTACGCATTGCAAATCATCAGTATTAATTTATTCAATTTTTATTTAATGTTCATTGATAATTTTATAATTCATTAATAATACTTGCATATTTTTTAAATAAAATATTCATTGGAATGTATAACCGAAATCACTACTTATTCACAAATGGCAATATTCAAAATTCAAATCTGACAGCTTTTTAGAGCTTTCAAAAACTTACGGTTATTCCGCCTCCAACGACATTCACTGTACCACTTTCTTTGTCTTCCACAATTCGGATTAAAACCAGCACCAAACTACAGTCCGCTTATTATTTCTACCACCACTACGAAGACCTGAGACCAGCGAAGATTTTACATTTAGACAGTGTATCAGCTAGCCGCTCCGTCAATTGGGTGATTTGCTCTCGCAGTAACTGGACTTCCAAGCCAACAGAACCGTCCTTCTCAAGAGAAACATTAACCGGCGGCGACGGCCAGGTCGGACGGCTTCTAGGAGTCAGCAAAGTCGGTACGGACTGAACAGTAGTCGGGAACGACAGGATAGGCGCAGTAGTTGTAGTCACCAGGGGCGGCACCGAAGTTGCAGTCGATAGCGTAGGCGGCAATGTGTTTGTAGACTGGAATGTCGGCGAGGCCGTCACCGTTATCAGGGCAGCGGAGGCAGTCGTTGGAGACAATAGCGTAGGTGACGGACTTCGAGCCATTGAAGATGGCTTTCGTAGCGCCACATTTTTTATGCACGCCGGGGTACCAACTGGAGTATCGCAGTTGGGCCCACACCTTTGGCCGCACAAATGCACGCAGGACAAACCCAAGTGGCCTTCTCAGCCTCAGTGAGAATTTTATTGTTACAGTAATAGTGATACACCTTGCCGCATGACGTCACCATGCACTCCAGGTACTCTTCCCCTACCAGCAGCTCCTGTTGGCAGCCGTCGCAGAGCATACTATTATTTAAAGTTGAATCCATACTTATGCAGTAACTGTGAGTAGGCAATGCAACACAACTTAGCGAGGCGTAGCAGATCCACGTAGCGACCCGGCGTAGCAGAGTGGCGTAGCCCGTAGCACTGACGTAAGGAATCGCCGTAGCAGATGCAGTGACGTCACCCGCACAAGGTCCTGTCTTATTTCGCCGCGCCGAGAACCTGCCTCCGTGGCGCAGTTATACAAACCGCGGCTGCTGTCTCGCCGACTCGGGTTCGATCCTCACGGGACGCACAAAAAGGCAGATTGGTCTCAGCTCCCACAACCGGCGAAACCAGATGAAGACAACTATCCCGCTCTAGGACAGCCCACCGGGCGGAGTCAACACATAAAAACAGTTCAAGAAGAACAAGAAAACGGAAATTTAGCTCTCAACCAATCACAATTAAGTAAACCAATAAATTGTTTAAGGAATATTCGCAAAAAAACACGACCGCTCACAGCGGATGAGCGGACGAGAATTGATAATGATACGCACTCATTTTGTTAGATAATTAAGATGTAATTAATTAAGAAGAAAATACCGTCCCTGTAATAAAAAAAACTCTTTAGATTCCCATTGTATTTTTTTTAATTCCAAATCCATCTTTACATATATCCGAGCAAGCAAAAGATTCCAATAGTGAACCGCGAACTTAGCAAGTTCGAGATGTTAAATATTGGAATCTAAGGCTTTTCGAAGATTTCAAGGCACGTTTAACAAATTTTGCCACTGAATGATTAACCACAACACACACAAACACAATATTTACCACATTACTTCAAAGAAAATAGGTACTAAATAAATTTAAAACGTGTTACGAAATGAAATTCAAAAATGTAATTACACATTTTTTTATTCACGAATCGTAATTTAAAAATTCTACCAAGAGACTTGAGATTAGGTAAAATTGTAGGTATGAATAGTCTGTACTCTTTTCTAAGAGAATGGTCGTCAAAATAAATAAATTAGAGCAAAATTTATCGGAAAAATGGACAGACCTGATTTACTTCCATCATATAATATACGATGTAGGTATTTACATACAAACCAAAGAACAAACGGGCCTCTCGCTCATTTTTGCCCAGAACATGCAAGTTGTGGAATGAGCTACCTTCTGAGGTGTTCCCCTTGCGCTATGACATGGGGTTCTTCAAGAAGCAGGTATTTAGGGTTCTTAAAGGTCGGCAACGCATAGGTGACTCCCCTGATGTTGCTTATGTCCATGGGCGGCGATGACTGCTTTCCATCAGGCGGCTCGTCTGCTCGTTTGCTGCCTATTTCATAAAAAAAAAAAAAAATACATTAATTTATGCTTGCTTCTAATGGGCTCTTTTTAATGGTAATAAAAACGGAGTCCTTTTTCGGCACATTTTTCGAATGTGCAGCATAAATTCCTCATCATATGTCAGTGTCAGACTTTTATTAACAGAATTCGCTTTTTCGTACCAATATTGGAAAATTCCAACCGAGTTGGTTGTGTAACTCTTTTACTCCGTACCTCTGAAATTGAATATCAGACTTTCATTACTTAGTGCATTCTTACTTATTAATTTATTGATTTGTAGAGCATCATGCAAAAAACATTTTCAAAGAATTTCTACCTCCGTAAAAGTTTAGTTTCTATTTTTCACCCCCGACGCAAAAACAACTGGGTGTTATAAGTTCGACGTGTCTGTCTGTCTGTTCGTCTCTTTGTTAGTCTGTCTGTTTGTCTGTCTGTCTGTCTGGCTGTGTGTGTGTGTCTGTCTGTGGCATCGTAGCTCCTGAACGGATGAACCGATTTAGATTTAGTTTTTTTTTGTTTGAAAGCTGAGTTAGTCAGAAGTGTTCTTAGCCATGTTTCATGAAAATCGGTCCACTATGTCGCGGTCGGGGGTTTTTTTTTAAATTTTAATTTTGTGGTTAGGTTATTTATTGATGATGAATTTTAAAATATGTACCATTTGTTAGAATATAATCTGCGCTCATCAGAACTTACAATATAGAATGGAAACTTCAACATAAACAATTATAAGTTGTTTAATTATAAGAAATACAACGCAAACAATTATAAGTTTAAATGCCTTTCAAAATTATTTTAATACATCCATATTATAAGTCATCCATATTATATTTCACCACCCCCTTTCTTCCCGTGGGTGTCGTAAAAGGCGACTGTGGGATATGGGTTAAAGTGTGGCGTAGGCGAGAGGCTGGCAACCTGTCACTGCAATGTCACACTTTCGTTTTCTATCGACCCCTTATTTGCCAAGAGTGGCACTGAAACTTGAGTAGTTTCATGTGCTCTGCCTACCCCTTCATGGGATACAGGCGTGATTGTATGTTGTTGTTGATGTTGTATATTATAAGTTCTCTAGGATACGCTTAGGAGCGATAAGCAAATGGCCTATTTTTTTTTTTTTATACTACGTCGGTGTCAAACAAGCATACGGTTCGCCTGATGTAAAGCGGTCACCGTAACCTATGGACGCCTGCAACTCAAACAGTGTCACAAGCGCGTTGCCACCCTATTAGAAACTTGTACACTCCCTTTTGCTGTGTTAAGTACACAGCAAAAAGGAATGTACAAGTTCTAAGGAGGGTTCGGGTTGCCGACGACTCAAAGGACAATAGACGGAACAAGTTAGTTCCGTAAGTCCTCCCGTCATCAGCACACCGCACCCTCATTGAGCTCTGGCAGCCTTACTCACCGTCAGGAACACAACACTATGAGTAGGGTCTAGTGCTATTTGGCTGCGGTCTTCTGTAAGGCGGAGGTACTACCCCAGTTGGGCTCTGCTCTAGATTCGAGCGAGATGATATCCGCTGTGCTGTGCCCTACCACACAAAGCGGAATATCATTCGCTATGCCCTACCTCCTATGTACTATATTAATTAATCTGTATCCGCTAGTGCAGGTTTCATCACGATGTTTTCCTTCATAGAAAAGCTAGTGGTACAAATTACATTTCATGCATAGTAAGTTCCGAAAAACTTATTAATACGAGGCAGGATTTGAACCCGCGACCTCCGGATGGCGTGATATCCACTCGGCTTCTACCGCCTATATATGTAGTGTTTGTTAAATATTATTTAATTTATTTACACTGTCTTTTATAAGCAAATAGGGAACTTGACTGTAGTTAAAATGAAATATTTTGTACCATGCACGGAATAAAGCATCAGATAATTATAAGAAAAAAATGGACAAAAGTTATTTTTTAATCCAATTTCTATTTAATAAGTCAGGTAGATATGTATAAAATAACTGAGCTGACCGTGACGTCACTCAATTCGATTTCATATTAAATTCCATATTAGCAAGTCGTGCAAATTCGTTTTGACTAGGAGGCAAGTAGCCTATTTACGTCCTGATTTATTCTGTATCATCGATTCATCGTCTAAAATGTAGGTTCATTTACCATCATAATTATATTAACAACGTACGAACATATTCACGTCGAACGTAAATGCAGAGCGACCCAAATAACTGGTTTGCTTTACCCGTTTCAATCACATTAACTAAAAGTCATTTTCAAATATCTACGCGAAAAAATTGGATCTTTTCAGTACGGTAAGTCCCGGCTCTGAAAATTTACGAGTACCTAGGTTACATTGATAGTTGTCTGCTGCCATAAAATTATACAAAATTAAAATAATTTTGTAGAATATGAGCCAAATTGTCAAAACTGAGGTTCAAAAGTTTTAAGTTTGTGTCGAGAGATGGCAGTCTGTGGACTGTGATACACATTTTACTTTGACAGTAACTCTCTATAATACTCGATCCTCTTTGATAATATTGACTATTGAGGTAGTTATTAGAGCGCGACTACAAAGTATGGACTAGCGCGACTCTAAGAGCGCACGTTGTGCTATAAACCGCCTGCCAGCCTGGCGGAATGACAGTCGTTGACGCCAGACGCCGATCGAAACGCTGTCTCTGTCGCTCCAATACAGACGAGCGATAGAGATAACTCGCTACGATTACGTGTCGTGAGCGTTTGTGCATTGGGCTAAGTACAGTGGAGTTCATAAATATGTGTACATTTTTTCACCTTATTTCAACGAATTAAGGTGACGAAGTGTACACATATTAATGAACTCGACTGTACCCTGATGTCTTTTGATTCTGAATGATGTCATTCAAATATCGTGTGTGTCCGTAACTGTCTCGGAGCAGACGAGACGCACGATGAACTGAATGACATCTTTCGGATATCGTTCTGATGTCGACATATATTTGTATTGGCCTGAATGCCTTTGAATAATTTGTCAGGCAGCTGACACTCGACGAAAACTTTTCATTGTTTCTCTTTACATTTGTCACTCGCTTCTAAAGTGGCAATCGTCTAAACGCTGAATGGGGCATTTGTCTTCATTTCAAATTGGAAACATCCTATTATGTTCCGAATTTGGCTGTTTGTCAAAACTCTTACTTGAAAACTTTTACAATGGAACTCTGGGTGTTTAGCCAAATTGTTTATTTATAATTTTATTACACAAAATGCTTCGTATCTCTCTATCACTCTTCTCTACCTTTTTAATGCGACACTGGCAATAGCCTCCTTCCTCCTTCACTTTATTCCACGAGGGAACAAATGTGTGCCCCGTTCCCCTGACTGACAAAAAATACTAAACTAAATCAAAACCAAAAAACTTGTTGCGCCAATTGAAAAATAATATAACTTAACCACAAAATTAAAATTTTGAAAAAACTCTTGACCGCGACGTAGTGGACTGATTTTCATGAAACATGGCTAAGAACTCTCCCGACTAACTCAGCTTTCAAACAAAAAAAAACTGAATCTAAATCGGTTCATCCGTTCGGGAGCTACGACGCCACAGACAGACACACACACAGACAGACAGACAGACAAACAGACAGACATACCGACAGACACGTCAAACTTATAACACCCCGTCGTTTTTTCGTCGGGGGTTAAAAATAACTTTTTTTCAAAGTGAAGCCACACCTCGGACACTGGCGATCAAATATATGAAAGAGGCGCGTTCCTAGCACACAGTCTAAGCTCGTGTAGGTGAACACGTACTATGCTTGTATGAGTGAAATATGACAGGACAACTGTTCGAGTTTTTGACAGACGGTAACTGTGAGGTAGCCGAGAGGGGGTTGGCGGCACTTTCAGCGGGGAGAGGGAGTGGCCATACTGTACGATAGTACTCTTTATTATAGTGTGGTGAAGCTATCTCTCTCATGTGCTGTTGATTAGGAGTATGCTCAGGGTGCGTAGCCGAATGGCACAAACGCTCACGAAACGAAACGCTAGTAGATATCTATCCCTATCGCTCTTGCGTATTGGCGCGACAGAGCTGGACTACGTTTCGTTTTCGTTTGGCGTCGGAGAAATGCCATTCGGCTACGGGGCCAGATCGGCCTCTACGTCGTCGCTCCAGCAAATACCAGGGGCGTGCAGCAGCCATATAAATGAAAACCTATCAAGTTCAAAACAATTTTCCTAGAAAGTCTTTATAAAGTTCTACTTTCGTGATTTTTTTCATATTTTTTAAACATATGGTTCAAAAGTTAGAGGGGGGGACGCACTTTTTTTTCCTTTGGGAGCGATTATTTCCGAAAATATTAATATTATCAAAAAACCATCTTAGTAAACCCTTATTCATTTTTAAATACCTATCCAACAATATATCACACGTTGGAGTTGGAATGAAAAAAAATATCAGCCCCCACTTTACATGTAGGGGGGGTACCCTAACAAAACATTTTTTTCCATTTTTTATTTTTGCACTTTGTCGGCGTGATTGATATACATATTGGTACCAAATTTCAGCTTTCTAGTGCTAACGGTTACTGAGATTATCCGCGGACGGACGGACGGACGGACAGACAGACATGGCGAAACTATAAGGGTTCCTAGTTGACTACGGAACCCTAAAAACCAATATTCAATGTTTATACATGAAGTCAAAAAAGGTCACAACGTTGAATGTGCAAAAGATTTCTTTGGCGGATTTTTTAAATTTTACTTTACAGCAACTTGTTCAGGGTCTAAGCAATATTTTTTTGTTGCCACATTTTGACGTTGATTTTTTATGTGCTTACCTTTTTTTTTAATTCCGATTTTTTGAGGGTTTCACATGGGAACGAATTGATTATTTTTGCGCTACGACTAATAGTTTTGGAGATACAGCCATTCAGAGTTTTTATTTTCAGTAGGTTTTTATTTATTCCACACCATGTTTGAGAAAAACACTATAAATACTTCGGCGGGAATTTGTCCCGGCCTCTGTGGTAATGAACTATATTTTTAACCGACTTCAAAAAAGGAGGAGGTTCTCAATTCGACTGAATGTTTTTTTTTTTTTTTTTTTTTTTTTATTTTTTTTTTGTATGTATGTTACTCGATATCTCCGAGAATCGTGGACCGATTTTCAAAATTTTTTTTTTGATCGAACCGGTATAACCCCGAGATGGTCCCATTGGCACCAAGTCAGGGTCTGATGATGGGATCCTGGAGAAATCGAGGGAACTCTTCAAATGTTATAGGCTTATGTAATGTTTTTAGTCTATTTTTCAAAGGTACACCAGTATTTACGTCTGATGGTAATAATTTTATGTGGCTGAGCTGATGATGGAAGGTCAACTCCTCAATGGTTAGGAGTTTAAGGATAATTCTTTCACTACTGTACATGTATTCGAACTGATACATATAATATCACTAGGAACCACTAGAAATCAACTGAGCTGATGATGGAAGGTCAACTCCTCAATGGTTAGGAGTTAAAGGATAATTCTTTCACTACTGTACATGTATTCGGACTGATACATATAATATCACTAGGAACCACTAAAAATCAACAAATAAATAAACTTTTTAACAAAAAATAAAACCGCCTTCAAAAATAAGCGCGTTACAAAACACGGAGAAACTAAAAAGCCAAAAATAATAAACCTTTCAATTCAGATTTCTTATCGTATTGCAATAAGCTAAACATCCAAATTATAAACAAATCAATTATTTTTGGAGTCGGTACCAGCCTGTGTATGGTTGGGTGGGGCAAACAGGCAATAGCAAGGCGACGAACAGGTCTGGTACCGACTACAAAAATAATTGTGTTAATATACTCACGTATTCTGCCTTTAACGCAGAATCTTGTTTCACGCAAAGTTTGACTTGCCCATTTTTAGACGGTACGAGAACTCGCATACGATACGAGTTTTATTACATTGCGGCATTGACGGCTGTGTTAAATTGTACGTAACTTAAACAGCCCGCAATGTAACTAAAATTGCATGCGAGTTCGCAAGCCGTCTAAATCAGGCCTTAGAACTAAATTAAGGTTGAATAATAAATGTCTAATGCAATAATGTGGTTCTTTGGTATCATCAATATTATCATTTTATGTGGTTGGCTCATTGAATTATGGGCTAAAAGCCTGAAATATATGGATATTTTATTTTATTTCTGTAATAGGTAAGTCACCTATCGACTATGGAGTATTCAAATAGCATTTCGCATGTTGAATAAAAATATTCATACGGTTTCTTCAACTGCATTCAAATTGGAAAAAAAAATAGTACAGATGGTGTTTTTTTACGCACTAGTGCAAGAAGGGCCACCTGTACTGAAAAACGTCGTACGATACACATGCGAAAAGGAAATTCGTACCTAACTCGTGTCGATATAAAACACTCCCTTCGGTCGTGTTTTAATTTATCTCAAATGAAATGTCGTATATCGAGAAAGTGGTTATCAGAAACATCTCGGCGAGCAGAACAGTCGGCGATAAAAGCTTCTGCCAAAAACAAAAGAGACACGGCGATGTTTATAACTCGCCCAGCGGTGAACTATCAATATCGCCGTGTCTCTTTTATTTGCACGGGAGTGCTTATCTTTTGTTCGTTTTTAATAGGCGATAGCTCATAGCTTACTAGCTCGCGGTGGAACCAGTGGCTAAGAGGACAAATATTAATAGGGAACTTGACTGTAGTTAAAATATAATATTTTAAACCATGCACGAAATAAAAAATTAGATAATTATAAGAAAAACATGCCGCCGCCACGCCGCCTGGGGTGCGTCTTACGTCCTTCCTATACAAAATGTACTGAGGAGACGTTTTTAGGGTTCCGTAGTCAACTAGGAACCCTTATAGTTTCGCCACGTCTGTCTGTCCGTCCGTCCGTCCGTCCGTCCGTCCGTCCGTCCGTCCGTCCGTCCGTCCGTCCGTCCGTCCGTCCGTCCGCGGATAATCTCAGTGACCGTTAGCACTAGAAAGCTGAAATTTGGCACCAATATGTATATCAATCACGCCGACAAAGTGCAAAAATAAAAAGTGGAAAAAAATGTTTTATTAGGGTACCCCCCCACGTAACGTAACCCCCTACACGTAAAGTGGGGAGTGATTTTTTTTTTAATTCCAACCCCAACGTGTGATATATTGTTGGATAGGTATTTAAATATGAATAAGGGTTTACTAAAATCGTTTTTTGATAATATTAATATTTTCGGAAATAATCGCTCCTAAAGGAAAAAAAAGTGTGTCCCCCCCCCCTCTAACTTTTGAACCATATGTTTAAAAAATATGAAAAAAATCACGAAAGTAGAACTTTATACAGACTTTCTAGGAAAATTGTTTTGAACTTGACAGGTTCAGTAGTTTTTGAGAAAAATACGGAAAACTACGGAACCCTACACTGAGCGTGGCCCGACACGCTCTTGGCCGGTTTTTTGAATTACATTCAGGCAGCGTGGCGCGGACGTCCGTTCCGCACCTCAGGACATGCGTCTCTTAAGTGTGGCCGGTCCCTTATAAGTTTGACGTGTCTGTCTGTCTACCGGTTTGTCTGTCTGTTTGTGTGTGTGTCTGTCTGTGGCATCGTAGCTCCCTAACGGATGAACCGATTTAAATTTTTTTTTTGTCTGAAAGCTGAGTTAGTCGGGAGTGTTCTTAGCCGTGTTTCATGAAAATCGGTCCACTATGTCGCGGTCGGGGGTTTTTTCAAAATTTTAATTTTGTGGTTAGATTATTCATTCTGGTGTAGCGCGAATTAGCAACAAATCATAAACGCGGGCATAGATAATACACCGGTCAAATCTTACATGAAAATCGGCTAAAAAAACAAAGTGTGATGTAAAGCTGGATTTTTGGTATGTTATTTGGAGTCCATGGGGGAATGTAAGACTATATTTTGCAAGCAAAAAAAAAGTGTGCTAACTTCGTAATTTAAAAAAAAAGTAAAAAAATCGGACTTTTTTTGGTTTTTATTTTTTTAATAAAAAAACTATGTGTTTTTGGTCAAAAGTTGCTGTGTAATGTTGAAAGCGCATTAAATTTCAAACAGTTTGACATCTTTTTTATCAATGTCCGTCAAATAGTTTTCGAGATATGAAGCGTCAAAAAAAGAGCATTTTTCCCCTTTCTATGAAAATATTCGTTTTGCTAAATATAGTCCTACATTCCCCAAGGACCCCAAATAACATACCAAAAATGCAGCTTTACATCACACTTAGTTTTTTTATTTCACTTTTTGACCAGTGTATAAATAGATAGAATACTCTTTATGCACACCTCAGCAAAATATACAGAGAAAAGATATAATGGAGACAAAACAAATGATTATTATTAGCATATGCATAATGCTGTGTTTCTGCTTAATTATTAAAACAGAGCAAATCTAGCTGCGATAGCGTAACGAGCACAGCCTTCCGCCAGCTCACGTTTGTATATAAACAGATTTATTATGTAAATATGTACTCAAAAACATTGTGTAGGTACCAAAGAGGATCGAGTATTATAGAGAGCTACTGTCAAAGTAAAATGTGTAATCACAGTGCATAGACTGCCATCTCTTGACACAGGCTTAAAACTTTTGAACCTCAGTTTTGACAATTTGGCCTATATTCTTAGCTTGATACGTGTTGAAATGTCAAATATTAATATTAGCGCCATCTAGCTGAGCGTACCTACCCTTTGGGTGTATCGCCATCTAGCCCACCGTACCTTGTTCTGTATGGTACTGAGGTACGTTTTTTTCTTAGACTTTATCTGTCTATACGGAGATATATATGTCTTTGGTAGGTACCTACATGTATTAAGCTTTCAGACGACATTTATTTATTCACTCAATTCGGACAATTTGGTATAGGTAACTTGCCTGTACAAGACAGTTAAGAATGGGCGGTAGTTATTTTTAGTCATTTTGTATTTATTAAGTCCGATAGAAAAGCAAATGAGTTGACCGTGACGTCACTCAACTCTATATGATATTAATTACATATCGTCACTACTTTTAAAAAATCTCGTATCTCACACTGCTCCTCAAAGTTAAAACGCAGTAAGTCTATATGCATTATATACATACTTATTACATTTTTCTTTTCATTGACAGAAGAAGATACAAGTTTTTTTTCAAAGTAGTGACGATATTTAGTTACACATTTAATAACACTATGTAGAGGTATAAACAGATTGTGGAAGATTCTTCTAAGAGCTCTATGTCCCTAGTGAGGGATAACAGGAACAACGGTGGCCTAGATGGCGTTACACCTTTGGGGAACGCTCGGCTAGATAGCGCTAATATTAATATTTGACATTTTAACACATATCAAGCTAAAAATATGGGCCAAATTGTCAAAACTGAGCTTCAAAAGTTTTAAACTTGGGTCGAGAGATGGCAGTCTATGCACTGTAATTACATATTTTACTTTGACAGTAACTCTCTATAATACTCGATGCTTTTTGGTATAATGAATTGGAAACGCTGTAAGCGTTCGATAATCAACAACCAGCTTTCAATCAAGTATAATATAATGCCGCTTAAAGACACATTGATAGTAAGATATTACCATTACAGATTAGTAAGCTGCCTATAATTAACATTTGTACATACTCGGCAGTTAATCAAAGTCAAACACACGCCCACCCCCCCATCTGTTACTAAATCGCATATATAAACCGCCCATCATTGGTAATTACAACCAATGATATAATATGGGTATACTAGCTTTTGCCCGCGGCTTCGCTCGAGTTAGAAAGAGACGAAAAGTAGCCTATCTCACTCTCCATCCCTTCAACTATCTCCACTTAAAAAATCACGTCAATTCGTCGCTCCGTTTTGCCGTGAAAGACGGACAAACAAACAGACACACACTTTCCCATTTATAATATCAGTACGGATATATATATTTTAAGCATTTGGTGCTCAAGGCCACTCTACTAAGTGACGCTGAAGTATAGTATGAATTTTCTGAGATGAACTTTTCGGTTTTGCCCTAATCTGTTAAACAAAGGCCTTTGTTTCTATTATTCGCCGCGGTTAGCTCCCGTTTCCACAGCACGTGCTAAAGTCTCAGTGTAGTTAAAAAGCAACTTGTGTGTAATGTTTAATAAATAAATATTTTAGAAATAAAAAATCACTCGCACCATTTACTACAATTTAAGTAAATAATTACTAAGTACTTATATTTATATGCCTTTTTCATAAGGTTGTTTCCAACATTTCAAAGTTCACTTATCACCAGTAGGCCTAGCACATGATTGTCGCCGCGAGATAGATGACACGTCTTCTTCTAACTGTATTAATGACATAAGGACGGGTAGTCTATCTCGCGGCGACATACTCTCGCGGCAATCATGTGCTAACCCTGCAGGTGAGCCTTTCGTTTGAAAAAGAATATAAAATATAGCGACGTAATAAAGCAAACACACTTTTCAAATAAGAATTCATACATAAATTTACCATATATTGCCGTCGAAAAAAGAAATGAAAGAAATACATTTCTGTAGATTGTACTCGTATCTTCTATTTATAGATATCCAGTATTCTTTTTACACGCGTACGTTATTTCTGTATTTTTCGTTTAATATAGGATTTGTGGATGTTCGGATATACAGGATCATTACGGGCCTTTGCGTCTATTGCAGACGATTTACGCATTGCTGTTTAAGGCAACGGGTTTGATGACTGTGGAGGCCGATTTGTTATACTATTTAAGAGGATACGGTAGCGAAAATGCTAAAATGGAAAGGAGCCCCCCTTTCAACTTGGGAATTTTAGTTAAATATACAAGTGTTATTAACTGGATTTATCGAAAAAAAATTGTCCATTAAGAACAACTCAGTCAAAAGATATTTCAAAATAATCTTTAAAATCGAGGTTCCGCTCTCGACTCTTTCCTCCTTCAAAACTTAATCAATCAGAACGAAATTTAAGAATCTGAATATCAATGAAATAATCTATGTCGGACCGTTTAGCTTTTTTTGTTAATGGTTACCAATCTCGAGTATCACACCTTTTTTTGCGCCACAATGAAAAAGGCCGTTTTTGGAAATTTTTGATGGGCTCTAGAGTCTTTAAAAAGCAGAATATCAAAAAAATCAAACCGGTCCGACACAGATAAAAATAATAACAATCTGTGTTGAAAAAATCATTGCTCTATCTTCAAAAACCAGGGAGGAAATAGTCGAGAGCGTTTGTATGGAGAATTGACCCCTACCGTATCGTCTTAAGATAAAATTTCCCTCGGGGTTGAGTATTCGAATTAAAACAGTAGAAATATATTCCCTTTTACAGAAATATAAATATGAATATTTATTTAGACTTTTTCATTTGTTTTGTGCATTTTAATTAAAAAAAAAATCGTAATACGCTACGAGCGTAGCCGATAACATGTAGGATAATCGCCTACGTACAGAGAACCCAGCTATCGGATCACTGCTCGGAGGAAAAATAAACTGGAGGCGCCTTCATGTTGCATTTGCTTACAAAAAAGTCTGCCGAATTTCGCGGGGGGTGAGGATAACACATGCCACAAATACGTGTCAGTACACACGCACATTTTGACAAAAAGACAACACATGCTCAATAGGATGCACTCAAACATATGGCATATCATCCTCGTCAATATTATTATAAACTCTATTATAATTACAATTAAGTTGATTCTTACATTATCTTAAAATCAAGCCTCGTAAATAAAAACTCTATCGTACGTCCCGTTAGAAAAAGTATTTATTATCTGCAAACGAGTTATAAATCGATTCTACGTGATTGGATAAATGTGTGTGGCTAATGAAATATTGCCCCAACTTTTGGCGGGAAATTCAAAAAATCTAGGGCTGGTCACACTTGGTATAGTAGGAGATATAGTTTTGATACTAGAAAATATTTTTGTTTTCTGTGCACACTTATATTGAAAATCAATAGAAATTGCTAATATATGTACAGAAATTTGACAAAATCTGTTAGCATTTGACGTATTAACCTAAAAGTTTTACGATGGTTATTAGCATTTAAATATTAATAATTAACGTGTATTACAAGTAGTAATGGGGAATGGATGAAAAAATTAAAAGTGCCTGTTCAAATCCTGGCTCGTACCAATGAGTTTTTCGGAACTTACGTACGAAATATCATTTAATATGTACCACTAGCTTTACGGTGAAGGAAAACATCGTGAGGAAACCTGCATACATCAGCGAAGAAATTCAAAGATTTATGTGAAGTCTCCAACCCGCATTGGGCTAGCGTGGAGACTATATAGCCCGAGCCCTCTCAGACATGAGAGGAGGCCTGTGCCCAGCAGTGGAAGGTATATAGGCTAAATTATATTATTTATTTTATTTTTTATATTTTTATATCAAATTACTACTGACCAGTCACTTCACTGATTTCTTCTAAATATTGGTTTTTCGTAAGTAAGTCGTTACGTTCCAATATTTTTATTTTATTAATGCTTTCCAGAGCTTCGAGTTTCTCCTTGTCTTTACACTCTTTTCCTGTTTATGAGATTTAAGTTTTATTATATTCACATACTTTTAATCAAAGTTATAGGCAAATGTTAGAACTAGTACTTAAAGTATCAAAATATTAATAGAGCACCAACCTACTATATTGTTTACGACTTGTAAACATTGCAGTTTTTCATTATATGCCGCTTCACGTCGACTTCGCTCTTGGTTGTAATTATTTATTAGCTTAAACAGCAAATTGCGGACCTCGCTTGGTATCGTCATTATTATAATATTTAAGATTTACCCTTAATAACCCGCGAACAATTTGAATAAGTGACATAAATTGACAGCAGACTTTTAGCCTTTTTTTTTAAACCATAGACAATTGGTGATACCACAAGGAAATATCTGTCAACAATATTTGGCTAGCCAGACTCTAATCTGACATAATTATGACAAAAATATTTTTATCTAAAATATATAAGAACAACAAAAAATTACTAAAATTGCGTACTTTATACTTTATTTTTATAAGCTTGAGGTGGCTGAGTGTTTATTACATGTGTTCATGGCATATTCGGGCATATTTAATTACCAGTGATCCGTGGAGAAGCGATTTTGTGAATGACCATAAATCGATTGTGAAATTGTATTTACGTGACTTTCTGAACATTTGTTCAAGTTTTTGGGCAGAGGGGTAAGTAACTGAAAGGCTACTCCAGTTCTATTTCCTCCGAGGGATCACTGGGATAACGTTACAATCCACATGAGATTGACATTCGAATTTTAAACTTTAATGTAAAACAAAAGTCGGTCATTTCATCGGCTATATCCAACTTGACTGTAGTTAAAAGAAAATATATTATACCATGCACGAAATAAAGCATCAGATAATCATAAGAAAAACATGGACAGAAGTTATTTTTTAATCCAATTTCTATTTTATAAGTCAGGTAGAAACATATAAAGTAACTGAGTTGACCGTGACGTCACTCAATTTGATTTCATATAAATTCCATATTAGCCAGTCGTTCAAATTCGTTTTGACAGTTCTTAAAAAGAAGCTGAAGCGAATCATTTACGCTTCGTATCTGATCGGTAACCCCATGCCATCGACTACGAATGCTAAAGCCTGACCAGACCCTTTAGCAGAACTTGCCTTGTCGCGCGCGAGTCCATACTTGAAGTCGCGCTTGATGTATGGACTCGCGCGCGACAAGGCAAGTTGTGCTAAATGGGCAGAAATATATACGCGCCATGTTGCGGAATTTTATTTTAAACTATTTTCTTCATACTCTACTGAACTGTCGCCGCATACACCGAGAGAAAATACAACCAGTTTTCATGTTCGTTCAACAAGTTTTTTGGTTAAAATAGCGCCTACGTGCTCTTTGGTTCAAACAACAAGCTACTTGTCATTTGAATCGGCAATATATTTGAATCAACAAGTCGATTTTATAAAAACAACCTGACACATATTGTTTTAAACATACGTTTGGCTGATTCAAATGGATAAACCGCAACAAGTCGAACTTGTTAAATTCACAATGCAAATTTCTCTCAGTGTACTTACATCAGAATAACAGTAACCTCCAAACAGTAGTCATATATTTCTGGTCAGGCTTTACGACTGTAGCTCAGCAGTGAATGTGGGTTCGAGTTTTACATCTACAAAAGTATAATAGTATTTTTATACCACTCATCTCATTAGCAACTAGAACCAAAAAAATGAGGATGATGATGATGAGTACATTATAAAGCAAATAATTAATTCCTTGTTATCACAGAGTACATCCGCTTTTTCTTCGGCTTTCCTCTCCCACTTCCTCCTTGCACATACATTCGTAATACCTTTCTTGTAACATCAATAGGTATACGATGATGTTTATAAGTACGAAAGTACTTGTATTATACTATAGTAAGAGTACTACAGTCACCGGCAAAAACATCGTACGAAAAGAAGGCAGCATAAAGATCTGACACGCTCTTACGGCTCGGCTGTACAAATAAGAATGTGTCAGATATTTTTTGCGACCTTCTTTTTGTGAGCTGTTATTGTGGGTGACTGTACCACGTCATTTCTCTTTTTGCCGTATATTGCCGTTCTGGTTATAGTGACATATAAAATCGAACAACCTTACTCAATGCACAGACACATTTGAGTAGATCACTCAAGCGCACAATTTAATAGGTACGATAACAAACATACTAAAGAGCAAACTTGGTCCCAGTATTCTGACCAATGCCGCCAGTAATTCATATTTTAATTGTAATATGCTAAATAACTTTAGCCCTTCAAGTATTAAAAAGCTAACAGTATTGTATTTGTATGTAAAAAGACTTGGTAAATTGATTGGGTCGAAAAGCATTTTCAATCTTCAACATATAATGGTCCCCATTTTAACATGTTACTACCAGTTTTCCATTGAAAACCGTCAGACATAACTCTAGTTCTTACCGACATCGTTAGAATCAATTAACTTTGCCATACTTTTATTTATAATAAATACATATCCAATTATCCATAAACATAGAAATACTGTGAAAAATACATATTTATCAACTCTGAATATAATACTGTGAATCAGTACGTGTCAAACATAGTTTTTCATAAATTGCCTATTTACAATTTACTATATTTCCTATTTACGATTTGAAAACATATTTGTAAATATGTTTTCAAGTCACGAAATCAATTCAATAATTATTATAACCAAGCTGATTTATTACAATATCAAAATAAAAGCTACATGCGCCATCTATCGTTAGCTGCACAGTATATCAGTCTGTACACCGCACAGAGCAGAGTTGGGAAACCCATTGGTCCGGAAAGGGTTTTCAACTTTTGATGGGAACGCTTGACGGTCGTGTCTAGTGGTTTCCGACTGCGAGTCAAGTCAAGGCTCTTGTTATTGTTGCCATCGTTAAAATCGAAAGTATCAAAACCAGTCATCACATGTTTTACAAATACTTAAAGCATTCTGATCAGTGATCGGAACTATGGGAGCAAAACTTTAACAAAACTTGCTAAGTGGACATTATAGAGTGCTTACAGCCCTGAAAATATTAATATTCTTGTAGCAAAGTATTGTAAATCTTGGATTCAGGTATAGAATCAAATTTAACACTGATCTGAAAATAATAATCTTGTTTTTGTTTTTTTTTTTACGTCAGCTCAGCTCTAAGGTTTTGTTAAAGTTTTGCTCGCATAGTTCCGATCACTGTTCTGATTCACATTCCTCGTCCTTGTATTATCCCGGCATTTACCACGACTCATGGGAGCCTGACGGTGTATTATGCTTCCAATTTTATCACATATCTATGTGGATAAAGTATCCGTCACGCTTTGGCAAGTATGTCAGTGTGAGAGTGACAGATGCTGTCTTATCCATGTAGATATGTGATAAAATTGCAAGATAACACGGCGCCTGGGGTCCGTTTTGACACTAGTTTTTACGAAAGTGACTGCCATTTGTCCTTCCAACCAAAAGAGGTAACTAGACCTTATTGTGAATAGTCCGGTTGTCTCACTATGTTCTCTATCATCGAAAAGCGTCTAGCAAATATCAAATGTCGCTGCAATAGCGTTCTGGCTGCTCCGATGTCGAATGCCGCCATTGCGCTATTTTGCAGCTTGTGCGTAAGGCTATTTTTAATAGAATAAGTTAATCGTAAGACAATAGAATTGTATGTCGATTTTTACGGAGCGACATGTTCACTTCGGGATTAAAAATAAATATATATCAAATGTCATTTTGTACATAAGTTTCGAAAAATTCATTGGTACGACCCGGGGTTCAAGTTCAAACCTCCTCCGGATTAAAAGTCGCACGCCACGCTAGGTTTATCTTGGGACCTTAGCGACTCAAAAGTAAAGCCTCTGGAGTGGACGTATCTTAAAATTTCCTTACGCCTTGGTAAAATACTTCAACTCAAATTATGAAGCAAATATAGGTAATTTTAACTAACTGTTGATTACATAATTATAATTTAATCTTAATTTGAGCAAGTTAAAGAGCCAAAAGTTGAATTTATTGCGTGCAGCAATTTATACGCGGAAAAAACGTTTTTTGCTAAAATTTGGTAAATTTCCTGTGGTTGTTGAGTTCAGATTTGTCCATAAAAAGTTACTAAGGTAAATCTAAATTGTATGTTATTAGATCACAATACTTAGCCCTGTTAAAGCAAGTAACAGGAAATATTATGATTTACGTTACGTTACATCACACTGAAAAAGTACTGAATTCGTGAGCGGTATTTAGGGAATAAGGTTTCTTAAACTTCCAATCACGCTGATCGATTCCATCTAAAACCGAAAAGCCTACAAATGACAGATAATAGTGAAGATACTAAAGATCACAGTAGGCCTAGCACATGATGGCCGCGGGAGTATGTCGCCGCGAGATAGACTACCCGTCCTTATGTCATTAATACAGTTAGAAGAAGACGTGTCATCTATCTCGCGGCGACATACTCCCGCGGCCATCATGTGCTAGGCCTACTGGACCAGTAATTAAACCCCGTCCTTTCTCAAAATCAACTTCCGTTTAGCAGGAATTGTTTATCAGTTGACCTCATTACTGACAATTTGACAGAAATCGATACCGAGACGATAAAGAAGAAAGGCACTGGTCACACCAAAAGCTAAGCGATGAGCTATCGGCGGTAGAAACGGACAAAAAATAGTCATTCCCGCTTTCGTGTAAATTTAACCACAATACATAATTTTAATTTTGAATAAACCCCGATTTTCATCAAACATGGCTAATTCAGCTTTCAAACAAAAAAAAAACATAAATAGTTTCATCCGTTCGAAAGTTACGAATGTTACGATGCCACAGACAGACAGACACGTCAAACTTGTCACCCATTCGTTTATTGCGTCGGGGGCTAAAAAGAGACGCGATGATGATGGCGCGAGCGAGTTAACCAGGTATAAATACAACTAGGGAACAAATCAAATTATTTTATCGAATATTTCGGGCGGGCAGATGGTCTAGTGGTAAAGACGTTAGCCGCGTAAGCTGAAGACCCGGGTTCGATTCCCGGCTCGGCCACCAGTGGGCCTTGTCGCTTTTTTATCTTTCGTGTATGATATCATACACGAAAGATATTTCAATTTATAGGTATAAATAGTTTCACGCCGAGCAATTAACTATACATCGCTCGCTCTTTATTTTATTTACACGGGAGCGACTACCTTTTGTTGGTTTTTATCGGCAAAAGCTCATCGTTTACTGCTATTGGTGTGACAAGTGTCTTATAAAGGAAATTTCTGGAGAACATTTTCAATAACGGCCGGCATAAGTTAACAATAGGTCGAGCGCCGTGATTTTCCGAGGAAATGAACTTCCACTCCTAACTCTTTTAAATGACAATATCATAATGCATTGTTATAAATTGGAATAGATACCATTTATAATAAAAAAAATGATCATTCAGTTGCGAAGCCGGGAATAGAACCCAGGTCTTACGCGGATAACGTCATTATCTCTGCACCACAACACTACTGTAATAGACCAGTAGATTTGATCGCTTTTTGTTTACAATTTATGAGGTAGTGTGACAGATGAGGTAGTGTGACAGATGAGGTATTGTGACTAGTTAAAAAAAACAAATCTAAATATTACTTCAAATAATTTGATTTGTTATCTACTTAACTGCATTCTTAGTTTTTATGCTTGCTCGACATTGGAACTCAATAATAAATGCTAAATTTATTTAATCGCATTTTGACACGCGCTGCGGTTAACAGAAATGTGATTTCAACTTCATCAAATTTGTTTTTACGTTCGTTCAATTTGGAGTAGTTTTAACTAATGCAAACTTTTCAAATCGAAAGTAATTTAAAACATTGATTTGAGTGCTATAAAATATTTATTCTTCAAAGATACCTAAGATCACGAGAAAAAATTGTTCAAGTCTCAAAGTAGAGGAAAAACAATCACATTAAACAAGAGGTGTAAAATCTTGTAAAATGCATCGCCAATAAAAGAGCCAAATGTATTAAATTATGCGTATTGAATTGAAGATTCATTCATTTCACACAAATAGTTTATTCATCAGATGTACAATTTGTATCCGGAACCATATCCTTAATAAACTCCTTAATCCACTTTTCAAGACTGCCCTGGATCTTATTCATTTTCCTTCGCTGAAAGACGCCAGGATGTATATCGGGGAACGCGACCTCACTGGGAGCGCTTCGAAAACGTTCAATCTTCGAAGTTACCACGCATTGTATGAAGTCCAAAACTCCGTTTCCGATACACTTGGTACTCTCCAACTCATCTGGTATTCCTGAAACGTTAAAGAAATGATTAAATTTAATTATAGAAATGAAATGTCGAACTGATTATGTCGGGAATTTTATAGTCGTCTGTATAACTCTTTTAGAGGCCGATGTTGATGTTGATAAAACAATTTGATAAGGTTTAAGGTGAGATCTTATTTATACGAGTATATAGTGAGCTGCGAAATCTTGCCTAGCCCTCAGACATCTCATTCGTGAGCCAGTGAGATGCTGACAAATAGTGACTTCAGAATCTCTCTTTGAGACGTTTCAATCTGAACTTACCTAGCCCTCAGGCACCTCAGTTGCGAGACAGTGAGAGATTCCGATAAGCCACTGCTTAAAATTTAGAGATTCAAGTCACTACTTGAATCTCTAAATTTTAATCTTTGAAACCCGATCAGTATAATCGACTCACGCAGATTATCAAACAGCGCCCGTTTTCTCAAGATTGTATCAATAGAAGTTCGAAATCTTCCCGATAATCCCTCTCATAGAATGAAAACAGAATCGAATCAAGCTCATGAATTTAGTCGTAAAATCGAATGTAAAATATCTGTCTCATAAATTGCCGGCCTAGCCGAAATGACAATCGTTGACGATAAACGCTGAGCGAAACGCAGTCTGGCTCTGTCGCGCCAATACGGAAAGCGATTGAGATAGATAGCTACGGAAACGATATTATAGTAAGCGTTCGTGCATTTGGCTACGTACCCTGAGATGATGTCCTAACGAGGCCCGAGGCCCGAGCCGTCCTACCTAAGTCGCTTGTTAACGGACAACTTCAACCGCAGAATTGTTACGACAACTTTGAAAGATTAATATTTAGTTGGCAAAGCGTTAAACCAATGTTTTAATGGTCTCGTTTTAAATAATTACTTTGCGTATCATTTTAATGGATTATAAACGGATTATCGTAGGTGTTATCATAGACGGTAGTCACCTTTAATAATATGTTGCACAACGAAGGCCTGCTGAAAAATTGTGCGAAGCCCGAATCGGGTGTCTATGATTTGACCTTCAAGGCTTTATACATATTTTTTACAAGCCACATGTGAAAGGCATCTGTGGCTTGTAAAAAATATGTATTTAAACAGTGACACATGTTGGCATATGTCTTATGTTGTTGTTTTTCAAAGGAATGACAGGGATACAGACATCTTTATTATTTAATTAACATTACCTATGTATATTTATATTATACAGTTTTCATCTATCAGATCAGATATTTTTTTTTATCCAATTTTCAAAAGGATAACCATTTTTAATGAACATTGTGGAACGATTTTACCAAATTATAGACAAATATCGTAAACCAGAAGTTCTCGAAAAGTTTGTACAAAAACTAAGGAAAAAGTTTAATTTGTTTTTATTATTCCTATTTTGTTATCAAGATTTGTATGATGAATTGAGATTTCAGTGAGTTTTATATCGTCATTAAGGTTCTCTAGTATCTATATTTTCTTAATTATAACAATTATCCTGTATATATCTTACGAAAGTCGACTTATATTACTAAATGTTGGTAACAAAATAGGATCAATTAAAATTTGCTGACGTGGCTATGTACAAAGTATTCGGGAACTGCTCAAACACCGTAACTTTAAGGCACCGATTTTTTCTATTAAGTATTTAATCATATTCAAAAAATCCTCCGTTCTTATCTTTGAGGACCCCGATAGAGAAAATAGTGAACTGAATGGGGCACTTTTAACTGAAATTGGGATCAATTTTGTTGAAATCGCCGTACTCTTTTGTGAAGTAGTCAAGCTTTTGTGGATAAGTACCAATTATAGGTAAACGAGTGCTGTTTGAGCAACTCCAAAAGTTAAAGAAGCTAAGTACTTGAGTGAACTGCTCATAATATTATAACGATAATTTATGAAGTATAAACAGTCTTGCTATATGAAAAATCCTCCCCTAAAACTTGTTCTTTTCATTTGTTTAATGTAAAAAATAAACTCTTTATATTTACCTATAGGGTAAACTCGCCTCATTCGGTGACACGCCTAATTCGGTGATACAAGCTTTGAAGCACTATTCCGAAAGACGATTTTTGGTTGTGTCACCGAATTAGGTGTGTCACCTAATGAGGCGAGTTTACCCTAAATAAAACTACAACCTACCTGTGTTATTTGAATCGGGCAATATAAAGTCTTCTACCCCATCTTCAGTACCATTTACAGCTGCATCAAATATTTCAGGCACAAAATCGATTCCTTTCTCATTTTCTTCGCCAATTTCTGGCTCGAGACCAGCCTCGTCGAAAATTTCAAAACTTATAGTATTCGCACATAGAAAAGTTAAAACCACGAATAAATTGTACTTCCACATCTTTAGCCTTGTCGGGTGGTAATGACAAACTAAGTATTAATGGAAGTTACTGTTATTACGCATGCAGAGACAACTGTTTAAATAAAATAACTACGCCAAAGTCGATTACCTTCGACAAACAAATATCTAATTACCATATTTGGTTGTTATTTGATAAGACATGAAATAAACTAGGTACTCAAATGATTAGGTGAATTTATGTTATAACTTATAAAGTAGCAACTAATACGTACTAGTGGTTCTGTATTTTTTCCAAGATCTAAAACGTATATAGTACAGTCAGCTGCAGAGAAAAGTAAGTAGAAAAGTACTTTTCTCTGCAGTTGACTGTACATCGGCTTTGGGGTCATGTTTTACTAGCTACAATTTAGATGAGCAGGTTTAAACTTTGTTTGAAAGAAATTAACTTGATTAGTTTTTATTCCAACAAAATTTTAGAACAATAGGAAACACATATGTAATTAGTATTAAGTTGTTGTTGTTGAATGTCCTAAGGCACCCCATAGGTGCACAGGGCCTCCACAAGATCCTTCCACGCCAGTGCCAATTTAAGCTCAAAAGTTGGCTCGGTAGCAACTTTTGAACTTAAATATGGTTTGGAAATTACGTTCTATGGGTCACGTACTTATAATAATTTAAGGCATTATACCTATAATACTTGCACCTGGAGGCGGAGCGTAGAGAACAAGCTGAGGAAGTATGAAGTAAGCTGGAACGGGGACAAGGCGGTGGCTCAAGATAAAAAGGCGTGGAAGGATCTTATGGAGGCCCTGTGCACCTATGGGGTGCCTTAGGACATTCAACAAGTTAATACTTCGTTTATATTCCTCTTACTTAATAAGTACCTATTCTGCTCAAATATACTCGTGTCAAAACGAATCACAGATAAAAACCGGGACTTAACATCGACAGTCGTTAAATCGAATATCGTCAGTGTTGTATGTCGACAGAGTAACATCCCTAGTGCGCAAACAGTTCAAGTTGATAATCAAAACCAAGTGCGGGTAGTTCGAAAAACTCGCGCGGCTGTCAGAAGGTGTTGATGTCATTTCAAGCCAGTCTTCTCCGAGACCACGGGGACAACGCCGTCCTTGAAACGTTGGAGGTCAGTTTAATATGTAGTTATACGCGATTAAGTCCCGGTTTTTAAAAATAATTATGTGTAATAATCGTGAAAGTTTAAATCAGTACTTACGTGATATTGGAAAGTAGGGAACGTTGTCGTCTCCACTGATAATATTGACTCTCGTATTTATACTGTTACTAGCTTTCTTCGAAAATTGCAGATGCTCCATTCACCCCCCCCCCCCCCCCCCCCCACACACACATTTTAGGTATGTGGGGGGTTAGAAAGAGACAAAAAGTGACCTATGTCACTTTCCATCACTCTCTTCAGCGAATTACCTATCTCCATTTAAAAATTCGTTGCTCCGTTTTGCCGTGACAGACGGACAAACAATCAGACACACACACTTTCCCGCGTTTACAATGGGTATTAGTATGAATAAGTAACCAAGATAAAAAGTTTTATTTTATTCTGCTCTATTTAGGCACTGGTCCCACCGCGAGCTAGTAAGCTATGAGCTATCGGCTATAAATACGAACATAATTTTTAAGAAAAAAAAACCGCTGATTTTGGGGTTCTGGTGAAAGGTACTTGCGAATGTTGGATTATGTAGAAATGTGTAGGTAATTTTTAAAACTGCTCTTAATACCAATCTTTGATTATTTGACGGAAACACAAATTTAATGAATATACGTATACCGGTAAGGTTTGAGGAGTTTCCTCAATTCCTCATGAATCCGATATCCGATTACATATAAGAAATCGTGCTTGACAGAATCTGACTTGAAAATTCAATATGTAAGCAAAACAAAGAGAATAAATCTTCTTACAAGTAAATGTTACTATTCTGAACTTAAACGCTGTTATTATAAAAATACGAAAGTCACTATAAGTGTTCCGTTCAGATTTAAGGAGTTCCGTTCTGATCATCATCAGAAGTTCTACTGCTCCAAATGTCACTGTTCTGAAAGTAAACGCAAGCTGTTCAAAAATACCAAAGTAATCATAAGCGTGCCGTTCAGATTTGAGGAGTTCCGTACTGACCATCATCAGCAGTTCCACTGCACCAAATGTCACTGTTCCGTACGTAAATGCATGCTGTTTTTATAAAAACATTAAAATCACCATAATATGTATGCATTTGCAAATTTGAGGAGTTCCCTCAATTTCTCCAGGATCCCATCATCAGAACTGGATTGTAACCGTTAATGTTCAAAACGTGAAAAAAGTTGATTTTTAAACAAATTTTACCTATGCTCAGTTGTCGTTAATAAACTGACAGCGAGTTAACTTTTTCTTAACAACTGACGCTAATAATCCAAGCGATAATCTACATAGATTATCGCTTGGATTATGTAATTAACACAAATCAGTAACAATATTGTTTCTTTCTCAATAAAATATAATAAAATAAATATTATAGGACATCTTTACTTACACAAATTGACTGAGCCCCACGGTAAGCTCAAGAAGGCTTGTGATGTGGGTACTCAGACAACGATATACATAATATACAAATACTAAATATATATTTAACCGCCATAATATACCTTTGTCTGTGAGTTGTCACATATCAATGTAACTCTGAAATGTTTTATCGAAGTCATAGAGGAATAAGTAATGGAAGAGTTGCAACTCCATACATCAGTGAATGCGGGTTATTTGTATAGGCATAGTTAAGTGACATCTAGCGACAATCATGCGTCAATCACGCGTCAACTAGCGTAAATTATCAGTAATACTACTTGGCAATAGATGTCGCGACCGCGACGAACGAAAAGTCTAATGCTCACCAATTTTAAGCTAATACATATTACAATAGTATTAATCAGTAATAAAATAATAAATAAATATTATAGGACATTCTTACACAGATTGACTGAGGCCCACGGTAAGCTCAAGAAGGCTTGTGTTGTGGGTACTCAGACAACGATATATATAATATATAAATACTTATATACATAGAAAACATCCATGACTCAGGAACAAATATCTGTGCTCATCAGCCAAGGATCGTTAACTGCGAGCGAAATCCATTGAAATGACGTATGACAACCAGTTAGCAACCCTAATACTTCAATGGATTTCGCTCGCAGTTAACGATCCTTGCTCATCACATAAATAAATGCCCTTACCGGGATTCGAACCCGGGACCGCGGCGCGGTCACTACCGACTGCGCCAGACCGGTCGTCAATCAGTATTCTGTTTTCAATTCCTTCTGCTTGTAATATAAGTTGTAAACTGTTCTAATATAAACATTTTGGCAGACGAGACTCAGTTGCCACCTAGTATCCAGTAGTGGTACTGATAATTCACGCTATTTGACGTATGATTGACGCGTGATTGTCGCCAAATGTCACTTACCTAACTATACAATACAAATAACCCGCATTTACTGATGTATAGAGTTACAAAGTACGGAACACCGTAACGTGGTTGTTATTTCAGTATAACAATGAATAAGGCGCTTATCGAACAATTATATTTGAGCTCAAGCTGTTCAAGCAATTTAATACCTACGGAGTACGAAACGGTTGGGGTTAAGGGGGTACTTACTGACAACCTACTGGAACAGATGTTTTTGATAATAGTTTTACGTTAAGTCATTACGATACAAGTGCGAAAAAAAGAAGTTCGAAACGAGTGGCGATAAATTAAAACACGACCGAAGGGAGTAGAAAACATAAAACAAATATCTGTGTTCATAACACAAATAAATGCCCTTACCGGGATTCGAACCCGGGACCGCGGCTTAGCAGGCAGGGTCACTACGCGCTAGGCCAGACCGGTCGTCAATTGGGGTTTATTTCACATCATATCATAGGGACTCTATTAGAACGCTACATATTACGGCCTTATATAACATAGATCACTTTCCAGATGCCGCACGCTGCGCACTCCAGGCAACATCTTGGTGGCCAACTTGGTGCTGAGTGACTTTTTCATGCTGGCCAAGACACCAGTCTTCATATTCAACTCCTTCAACCTTGGACCGGCTTTGGGGAAGACTGGTAAGATGACGAAAATCTAAAATATAAACAGTGCGTTTTCACATTATGGATCCGATATCGGATGTTAGGACCGATATCCCATACATTTAAGCCGCCATCTTTGATTTTTGCCTTTCAAATCCTTCCTTTATCCGATATCGGATCGGATAATGTGAAAACGCACTTACGTTGAACAATCGTCACGCGGAAGAAACGTATGGCTTTTGGTCACTACGTTGTAAAATTGTAATAATATCCTCTGAAACCCTCTTTCGGTAGGTTAAACCCACAGATGACATTTATACCATAGATCAAGCAAACGTATCTATGTACTAAGGACCATTTGCGCCACCCGCTTAACCCAAGGTTAGTGGGCTATCAACTGTCAAATTCCATATAAAATGGTAGGTTAACCTCGGGTTAACCCTCCATTTTCGGTGGTGCAAGTGACCCTAAGGCCCACGCACCAACCACTTAAATCAGGGTTAGTGGGCTGTCATCTGTCAAAATGGTGGGTTAACCCTCCATTTTCGTTGGTGCAAGTAGCCCATAGCGTGTCATCTGAACTCAGTAAAATCCACTGAGTTGTCCGTCTTTAATCGCAGCTTGCAGTTTTCGGACGTCAATTTTCATAAGTTGAAGTCAACAGAAACATTAAAAATTCCTCGTTACGTGATATTTAATTGCAATAACACAAAAGTTATGAACACTCAGGGGCCTGATATGAGACATATTTAAAACCACAGGTAAGTATAACTACTTCAGTACAAAATCTGACACGGTCGGCCCCTATACAAATAGATGAACTTGTTTCTTCTATCTAAATCTAATTCTGTGGTTTCTTGAAAATAAGGATATTTTTTAGATAAAACTAAGCATGGTAACGCTGCCCAACCGAGGAAAGCTACGATACGTCTTTTCGTCCAATATTCCGCAGTGTCTGAAGACGAAAGTATTTGATCAGTGTGTGACTGTGTGTTGCCAGTGATGACATACGGTACTGAAACGTGGTCGCTTACAATGGGACTCATAAGAAAGCTCAAGGTCACCCAAAGGGCAATGGAGAGGGCTATGCTAGGAGTCTCTTTGCGAGATCGTATCAGAAATGAGACCATCCGCAACACAACCAAAGTAACCGACATAGCCCTCCGAATCGCTAAACTTAAGTGGCAGTGGGCGGGGCACATTGCACGTAGAACCGATGGCCGTTAGGGCGGAAAGTCCGCGACATAGTCCTTGAACAGAAAAGTGCTACTTTGCTCCCTCCTAACAGGGAAGAAAAGTACCCTTTCCGAATGGGTGATGTTAATAATTATTTGTAGCTTGCTTAATGATTCGTCCAAAAGTTGTTTGATCAAGTGAAACATTTGACAAATGATTAGTCTGCCAAACGTTTAGATGGATTATAATATAATAATCTGCTTTTCAATAATTCTGCCAAATGAAAAGTTGCCATACAAAAAGTTGCTAAATGTTAGTTGTCAAAATGAAACTTCGGCCAAACGTTGGTTGGCAAATGAAATTCGGCTAAAAATATTTCTGCGAGAAGGCAGAACACCCTTCTCAGACGTAGGCTTTAGAACAATCTGTTCGATTTGAAACTTGTAAAGTTATTTTGTTTAGACAGTGGACGCTTATATAATTAGATGTGGTCGAATACGGTCCATAATTCGGTGGATGGCGTGAAGAGCTTGATAATGATAAGTCAGTCTTAACCCTTAATTTGGCAAAGTCCGGTGGGACGGACAGGTGATAAAAAAAATATATTTCGCTTTTTAGGTAGAATTTTATTAAATTTAACATATGGAAAGAGACTCTTTTATGATACATGCTTTGTATAAAAATACTATTTGACCACTGTCAACACTCGTTTGACAGTTACTCGTCAAGATGGCACCGCATCAGAAGTCAACTGTTTTTAGCAAAATATTTATGCGTTTTTCTTTTGGTTTTTGTAAGAACAGGGTATTTCTGTTGTATAAATAATAAAATATATTACATAATAGTTGCAAGTGGTTATGTTTTCAATTTATTTCTCAATTTCTAATACTCATAATCATCATCTAAACAAGTTGTCCGCCGCACCGGACAGTGCCAAATATATACTAAATACGATTTGTCCGCCGTGGCGGACTATGCCAATGTTGCGGTGACACGTGTTGTAACAAATTATTATATTGTTTTGTTTATTATTTTGATTTTCTTGTTTTGGTGGCCTGCTTTTATGCTTAGATTTTTTATTTAATCCAACAGCGTGTGGTGCTGGACCAAGCAGTTAAAATTTTGGCACTTTTATGTATACGTAGTGCGCGGATATTGTGAATGTTACATGTCGCGCGAGGGGCAATAAACATTAAAGAAAACCGGGTAGATCAAAATTTATAATTTCTTTGTCTGTTCGGGAACATTGATATAATTAATTTCGGGTAGTTTTGTGTTGTTTACATCTTCGACGACATTTTGCTGGGACATCACTGTCACATCAGTCTGTCGTGATCACGGCCTGTGCAACCTGGCCAAAAAGTCGGAAAAAAGTTAAAATAATGATATTTGACTATAAATATGTGTCAGTTTGATTTTCAGACAAAATTATTATATTTGTTAATTTTTAAAATAAATATATGTTAAGAAATACTTGTTTATTTTAAATGACCGTATGTTTGGCAGTGTCCGCCTCAGCGGACATATTAATTTATCCCAATATTTGGCAGAGTCCGCTGTGGCGGACATATTTTTTTTCCAAAACTAATAAATCTAGATTTTTTTAAATATTTTTCGGACGCTTTAAAAACACCTGTTATTCAATATATTAAGTAAAATCGGAAAATTTATGTCACCAGAGTCTCTGCCAAATTAAGGGTTAAGGACCGAAAAAACTGAACAATAAGATTTAATTGTAAATTCAAATTTGAGCAAAAAGATATCTCGACTTCCACCGAATTTATTGTAACGATACCGCCTTCCAATTCTTCCATGCTATAAAGACGGGTAATCAATGTCATAAAAGGTTTCTTGCCAGCTGTATCAATAATTTATTGTAAGAGAACGAGACGGTAAGAAGAACGTTTTTATCTGAAAGATCAACAGAAATTCGCGGTATTGCAGATGAAGCATATTCTTATGCCGTATAAGCCCGTATTACGTACCACAGCGAAGCGAAGTATAAAAGTTCCTATTCCATAGTCTGGTAGGTAGTAAGCTTCGGAGTATGTGTAAGTAGGTCTAGAATTCCTGTTATTAGGTCTCTAATAAATAACCAATAATTCTAAATTCAAAAGCGCTCCTGTGATTTACAGGGGTTAAAAACTGACCTAAAACATGTCGGCCATGAACAGTGTACTCTGAACTGAGTATAGTATGCATACACGGACAGACGGGGGCAATAGAGTTTGACGATAGTGCAAAGGCTAATGAAAAATTACAATTAAGCAGATATTTCTCCAAATTAAATATATATAAATAAATACAATATTGCAGGTAATATATGCTTTTCATTTGAGTTTGCACTTTTTTCAAGTTTATATTGTAGGTATATAATCTGTGGTGTAAGGTTCCCTAGTTAAACGTCATTGAACCTTAAAAAGGATGGATCTGTGAATATCCATAGACCTTTAATAAGGACAGAGCTCACACTTTTTTTGCCATACTAAATTGAACCTTATCACTGGGTCAGGGGGCCGATTCTTGAATCTCGGCCATTCGATTTCGTGAAATTCGTTCAATAATATCTCCACTACTAACAGAATCGAAAACTGGTCATTACCACTAGTTTCAAAATTACTAGCCGTCCTTTTTAAAAAATAGCATTACGTCGTTTTCCACAGACTTTCGAACGGCGAATTCGTGCGTTCGAAATTTAAAAATCGATCCCCAGAAAGGCGTTCGTGTCAGACTAGCAAAAACGTGTCCACATGAGATTGAGAGGGTCAAAGTTGGGACGTGTCCCTCTCGCACGAACTTCTTAAATTATTTTTTATTATATCCAGTCCAAGGTATTAATTCCATGTAAAGAATGGGTAAGTCATTATTCTGAAGCCATTAAACCAAAGATTTGCATAATGAAAAAAAAGCCTTCAATTGGGTATTAGTAGATTTGGTAGTAACTTTGAATATTGAATGGTATCCCCAAATTATGTCAGTGATGACGTCATTCAAATGATTTTGACAGTGGCAATAAGTGCGAGAGGGACACCAGCCCCTACTTTACCCTCTCATGTGGACATATTTTTGGCCAATCAACTCAGTCTAGGTTATCTATAAGTATGTAAATCTATGGAAAGATCTTAAATGTCAATATGTATGTAAGTACCTAATGTAAGTATATTTATGCAATTTAAGAAATGGTGAATAAAAGGAAAATGGAATAGCACACGCAAGTAAAAAGAGAATGAAAAGAATAATGATAAAAACGTGCTCGTTGACCGTAACGGTCGGTGCAGTACCAATAAAAAAAATAGAAGTCTTCCTTTTAAGAGAATTGATTTAACAATATTTTTCATTTCATATGAAATTTTATATGAGAATGAAATGTTTATAAAGTTTAATGCATTGTGTGTTTAAATTTATAGGCCCATATTAAAAATGTTCACGTTTCATGTTGACTTCGTGTAAAATATTCATGAACATGTACGGAAAGCGTTAAACAAGCTTATTTTACGTCACGCCACACACCTCGATTCAACATTTAGGTATTTATGCATAACTAGTACCTAAGTACACTTTGATAAACTTAACTACAAACTTAGTATAAACTAATGTACCTACCTATTTGGTAAGACAGTACTACAGACATCTACAAATATACAGCATGTCGGTCCATGAACAGTGTAGGGTTCCGTAGTTACTCGTTCTCTAACCTTAAAAAAACTGGCCAAGAGCGTGTCGGGCCACGCTCAGTGTAGGGTTCCGTAGTTTTCCGTATTTTTCTCAAAAACTACTGAACCTATCAAGTTCAAAACAATTTTCCTAGAAAGTATTTATAAAGTTCTACTTTTGTGATTTTTTTCATAATTTTTAAACATATGGTTCAAAAGTTAGAGGGGGGGGGACGCACTTTTTTTCCTTTGGAGCGATTATTTCCGAAAATATTAATATTATCAAAAAACAATCTTAGAAAACCCTTATTCATTTTTAAATACCTATCCAACAATATATCACACGATGGGGTGAAAAAATGGGAATGAAAAAAAATATCAGCCCCCACTTTACATGTAGGGGGGGGTACCCTAATAAAACATTTTTTTCCATTTTTTATTTTTGCACTTTGTTGGCGTGATTGATATACATATTGGTACCAAATTTCAGCTTTCTAGTGCTAACGGTTACTGAGATTATCCGCGGACGGACGGACGGACGGACGGACGGACGGACGGACAGACAGACATGGCGAAACTATAAGGGTTCCTAGTTGACTACGGAACCCTAAAAAGGATTTGTCTGTGACAGATGTTAAATGTCATTATGTATGAGGTACAGCAGGGCAAATCCCGACTGGGAGACAATAGTAACTGATCCATTATTTCCATTTCCACTATTAAGTTGAGTTCCACCATCCACATGTATGCAATATTTTTCTTTATAGTTGATTGCATGCGAAACATACAATATTAATATAAAATAAACCAATAACGTTTTCAATTAGACCAATCTGAACAGTTAATAACCGTTTGTCTGTGGTGAGACCCAACGCGGCGAACGGGCGTCTATAATTGCGCAACTCTTTACTATTTTTTAACCGCCTTCCAAATCTTAAGGGAAGGGGTTCTCAATTCGTCTGTATTTTTTTTTGTTTTGTTTTTTTTTAATGTTTGTTCCTCGATATCTCCGTCGTTACTGAACCGATTTTGAAAAATTTTTTTTTGATTGAATGTAGGTATATGCATACAGATTGGTCCCATTTTTCTCAGAACCCAGTTCTGATGATGGGATCCTAGAGAAATCGAGGGAACTCCTCAAATCTGAAAGGCATACATATGGTGATTTTTGTGTTTTTAAAGGAACAGCATGCATTTACGTACGGAACAGTAACATTTGGTGCAGTGGAACTCCTGATGATGGTCAGAATGGAACTCCTCAAATCTGAACGGCACACTTATAGTGACTTTGGTATTTTTATAAGAACAGCGTGCACTTACGTCCAGAACAGTGACATTTCGTGCAGTGGAACTGCTGATGATGGTCAGAACGGAACTCCTCAAATCTGAACGGCACACTTATAGTGACTTTGGTATTTTTATAAGAACAGCATACACTTACGTCCAGAACAGTGACATTTGATGCAGTGGATCTGCTGATGGAGAGTGAGCCGCCCCTGGTTAGAGTTCCGTTCTGATAATCATTCTCATCTGTAAGTACTTCAGAATCATCCAAAGTTCAAAATTGGTTCAGAAATGACGGAGATATCGAATAACAAACATTAAAAAATATACAGACGAATTGATAACATAATCCAACATTTGAAAGTATTTATCACCAGAAGCCCAAAGGAAGGCGGTTTTTTTTTCTTAAAAATTATTTTATTTAACTTTAAGGCCACTAGTTTAAGTACACATTTCTGACAAGTTGAAAAGACAATAGGTAGGTAGATGTAGTTCGAAAAGATTGCCTTCGTATTGTTACGGAAACGTACGAACGTGTCATGCTATTTCAGTCAGTCTCAGTACAAGATATAGGTACTGACATTAACTGAACTAGCATGACAAATACGAACGTTTCCGGAAAAATACGAAGGAAACCCTTTTCGCACTACATTTGTACCTAAACGCAGCTGTAATGAAATATTGTTTCCAGGGTGTGTGATCTACGGGTTCGTCGGCGGGCTGACGGGCACGACGTCGATCGCCACGCTGGCCGCCATCGCGCTCGACCGCTACTGGGCCGTGGTGCGCCCGCTGGAGCCGCTGCGCGCGCTCACCGCCGTGCGCGCGCGCCTGCTCGCCCTCGGCGCCTGGCTCTACGCCGCCGTCTTCGCCTCCATCCCCGCCCTAGACATAGGCTACGGCCGCTACGTCCCCGAGGGCTACCTCACCAGCTGCAGCTTCGATTACCTCACCGAGGAACTCCCTCCCCGCTACTTCATCTTCACCTTCTTCTGCGCCGCCTGGGTCGCACCCTTCTTCACCATCACTTTCTGCTACCTCAAGATACTCCGCGTCGTCATCTGCAACAGAAACGTTCAAACTAAAAACCAAGAACAACGGCTCTCCTCCCGACACGTCAAGGAACAGGTCAAACGTAAGGCCGAAATCAAACTAGCTGCTCTAGTCATAGTTGTAATTGCATTATTCTTCGTATCCTGGACTCCCTATGCGATCGTCGCGCTAATGGGCATTTTCGGTAAGAAGGATTTAATTACGCCGATAGTTTCTATGATCCCGGCATTGTTCTGCAAGACCGCCGCCTGTATAAACCCTTTCATTTACATAATCACGCACCCGAAATTCCGGAAGGAATTCAGGAAGTTGCTATTCAGAGATAAATCTAGGCGAATGAGCACGTACACTAAAACTATCGGTTATACGGAGGCTGAGACCACGAAAATGAGACGCACGAGTAAAGATTTCAGCGACACGGATGTGGAAGTGATACAGATGAAGGATATTCCATATGATACGGAGGATACTAAGCCCCCTCCCAGCACCGTGAAGACGATTTCCTCGAGGGTTTCGGAGAGGGAAGGCTCCCAAAGAAGCGCTAGCATGAAGAGTTTTGAAGACAGTGTCGTGAGCCCTCCATCTTGGTACGCTAAACCAAAGTTTGCAAAGAAGAAGAGTTTTCACCGCCGGTCATCAAGAAGTGTCGTGTCTATGAATACGGAGCCTATTGTTTTGTAACTATGCGATGTACCAAATCCTATTTGAAACTTTGTCACTCTATTTTGATGTTCAGAAATCAGTCATAATCATAATGTAGTGGGTAGACTCTGTAGTAGGAATGTCCACTTAGGTACACAACATAAGTCATGTTCAAGTTTCTAATCCCTTTGAAGATATATATTTTATAATATACTCTGGCGCAGTGAACATGTCAGTAGAAAACGGTGAACAGTCTTTGACATTTGAAAATTAGAATATTGCCTTTTTCTGCTGATAAGTTATTTGGACATTTGGATTGATGACGTATTTTTGATACGAGGTGATAAGTTGGGTGTTTTGTATATAAATATTTATCAAGATGGATAGTTTTTAGCAAAAATAGAGTCAGTGAAAATAGAGCTATATCTTAATTGTTACTTGCTTTACCTAACTGAAGCAAGTTGCTCTTAGTAAATACCAACCCACATTTTGTTCACTGTTCACAATTTTTTTTATTAATCGCTGTTTATAATGTCTGGCAGACCAGACCCTCTATCACAACTTGCCTTGTCGCGCGCGACAAGGCAAGTTGTGCTAATGGGTCTGTTATTGTCAGTAATATATAAACTGCACTATAGCACTATGCTTTAAACTGTTTTAAATTATGACGGATCATTTAATAATGTACTTTTAGAAAGTATATAGTGTTTTAAGATTGAACAATGTGATATATAATGTATGATTGTTAAGATGTTCATAGGCAGACTAACAAGAAATGCACGTTTTGACTGTAAAATAATTGATGTCGTAATAAATCATATAATATGTGTCCCTTAAAACCTTGTCTATCTCCATATTCTCCAGTCCTTTCAGAAATTCTTTAGGTAGAAAAAAGGTGCGATTGTGCCAGTAATAAAGTGACACATGTTAATATTGACAGTCTGGGTGGCTAGCCGAATGGCACAATCGCTCACGAAACGCTCACGAAACGAATGGCATTTCTCCGACGCGAAACGAAAGCGATACGCCGCTGGCTCTGTCGCGCCAATACGCAAGCGCGATAGAGATAGATATCTACTAGCGCTTCGTTTCGTGAGCATTTCGTAAGCGATTGTGCCATTCGGCTAGCCACCCTGATGTGGCTCGCATGTATTGAATAGGGTACCTTAGCCAACATCACAATTGCGCACACTTCTTAGCTAGCTCTCACTATCGCTCTGTAGTGGGAGCCAGACTGCGATCGACACTCAGCGTCAGCGATTGTCACTTTGTCTAGGGAGGCAGATTCAAAAGGGTAATACGTATTTACTGTCACTCACACTATTCAAATGTTCACATCAAAGGTGCTCCTTTCAGCAGGTAAAGAGGGCCTCAGTTCGTATTTGTTCGCACTGAACCGAATAAATCTGTAAGTATATGTAGATACTAGCTGTATTAAAATAGAAAATGCGCAAATGCTGGTTTCAACTTTCACGATTATTATTATTACACATTATGTGTAATATTTTTTTAACCACACCAACTGGTAACGTTTACTTTGCTATTCGAAGACAGATAGCAAAATTGCATTTTATCCATAAGAGTGCAAAGTAGATGTCTTAGACCGTTTTCACATTATCCGATCCGATATCGGATGTCGGAAGGATTTCAATAGAAAAAATCCAAGATGGCGCCTGTAATGTATGGGATATCGGTCCGACATATCGGATCGGATAGTGTGAAAACGCACTTAAGCTGGCTGGTAGAGTTTACCTATAAATGATGATTTTGAATCAAACATATTGAATAAATTGATGGTTTTGATTTAATTTGATGTTTTATAGTTAGTATTTTGTTCGTGTTGGTGTGGTGAAAAATTTTGTGTTTCACTCGGTGGCAAAGTTTGTTTAACCTTCGTGCCTTGAAACCCTTGCAACGCTCAAGATTCAACTTTTTGAACCACTCGCTACGCTCGCCGTTCAATATTGGAATCTTTCGCTTGCTCGGGTATCAATATTGGCTCGTGCGGTTAAACAACAACTTTGCCCCCTTGTAAAACAAATAACTATTATTAACTCATTTTTTTTTAATATTTTTTTTTTTAATTCAATAATAATTTATTCATAACCAATACAGTGTGTACAGTCGAGTTCATAAATATGTGTACATTTCTTCACCTAAAAATGTACACATATTTATGAACTCGACTGTAATACGATACGGGACTTAGTCACTAATCGGTGGACGTTCGAACTCGTTTGACTCCATTTAGAAATAGAAAAACACTCAAAGGGTAAACAGTCATACACCTAGAAAATACTAAAAAGATTATAGGTAAAATCAACGAGAAAATTGCAAAAAAATGTATCTGTAACGGTGCTCCTACACTGGTTAATAGGGACAGTGTACCAACGCCAACGCGCCATCGAGCTGCGGGCCGATTTTTGAGTCTCACGCGTTCGAATTCAGAAAATTGTCACTAAAAATAATAAGCAAGTCACCTTTTTCAACCGGTATTTTAGTGACAAAATCCCGTATGCGAGATTCAAAAATCGCCCCCCTGCTCCTGTCACACCAAATTATATAACAATATCTGGGCGACCGAGCCTCGCTCGGTTCTATTTTATTATCACGTCTTTAAATAAATAAAAAACTCTTATAAAAAAAAAAAAAAAAAAAAAAAAAAATACTGGCCGGAATTCGAAACTCTGACACCCGCGATGTGCCTGCAAACATGACGGACCTCTTACGAGTAAGCTACTCTCAGCCGATGCGCGGTCGTCGAAATTAACGACCATATATTTTGCTTTTACTAACGCGAAAGAAAAACGCATGAAAAGTCGAAAATTCGCGTTTTCCGGGATCTAAGACTAAGCTAGATCGATTATCCACCCCCGAAAATACCCAATTACCCACTTAAAAATTTCAGCGAAATCGTTACTGAGATCATCGGTAGGTACATATACACCGTGTTTCACTTAACACTAAAAACCTGAAAACAGTTTGTTCAGAATCGAGAGTAGAATCGATTGAGCTATATCTTGATGGGGGTAATATTTTTATTTAAATTTGTATTATTAGTTATTTTTTAAGTGCCTATGCTATTGTACTCGTAAGACAACATTGTGTATATCGAATTGCTAGAGGTTGTTTACCTTTTTCAGTATTTAGGGCTATTAACACTGGCTGGTTACTTGGACGATTATTTTTTCCGCTACGAGTTTGACGTTGTTTGTCAGTTTAATCTTAATGTTTATCATAAGTCATAACAAATTGAACTCGTACCTAATTACAACCTTGTCATTTTGAATATTGGGTTTAAATTTGCTTACTGCGATTACCTGTCCAATTTGAAGTTTACTGTGACAAAGCTTTAAAGTGTTTTACAATGACATCTTAGCTATCTATTAGTAAACCTTATGTCGTTGCAGTAACGTACACAAATAAATAGTTTTATGGTTTATGGTGGAAGTTAGCAATTATTTTATTGAGTGTAGAGCTAAAAGTCAAGTAGAGCTGTACAGAAAATTAAAAATTCAATTTAAAAAAAAGTAACCATCAGATTAAAAGATGAATACTCTAGATGAGTTTAAAAAAATAAAAATCAGTTGGGGTGTCTGAGATTTTGAGTGTTACCGGAAACACGGTGTATAAAAATAAATAAAAATACAAGAATAACTCGTTTAAAGGTATAAGCTTTATAACAGCCAGGAAACACCATCATACATTTTGTCAGGTGAGATGGCGAAGATTTTTAAATTTCTACGGGAAGAGCCGAGCCGAGCCGAGCCGAGCCGAGCCGAGCCGAGCCAAGCCGATCTTTAAATAGTGCCTAAATGAAATAGAAGAAATCGAAATTCAAGTCACCTTGCAAAATTTGGGTCAGGGTTAAAAAATAACCTCTAAGTAGACCACTAAACGAGCGAACGATATTAGGCACTTAAATGAACCACTTGCAACATATTCACGTTAAATTTAACAGACTCGAAAGCTTCTAACCTAACCACCGATTCGTAAGCCCCTACCAGAGTTTATAAAGTTTAGGGTTAGAACACGTTACTATTATTTCGCTTACGCTTAAAGAGAGCTGAACTTTGCGAAAGAGACGCTGTCAAGTTTATATTATGAACATCCCATGAGTGCAAAAGAGGTAAACAACAAATCAGAAGACATGGCCATGTTAAAGTTTGAGCTCGACAGATATAAATTTAAGTTTTTTTTTTCATTTCATTTTCATATCGTAAAGTATGGCCAGTTCCGCTCCCCGCTGAAGTGCCACCCACGCGCTCTTGGTTACCTCACAGTTACCGCGTGTTAAAAACGCGAACAGTCGACCTGTCATATCTCACTTATACAAGCATGGTACGCGTTCACCTACACGACCTTAGAATGTGTGCAAGGAACGCGCATCTTTTATATATTTGATCACCACCAGATACAGTGGATTATTACTTATTTGTATTTCGATTAAAAGAGCAAATTATTCACGTAAGTATATAATAAATAATCATATTTTTCTGATTTTATGTAGTACTCCCAATTACACTTGAAATTGTTTCAGTTTTCGTCGCACTTTTGATATTTGATAGTTCTTCTCTGACGTGCTACTTCTATTGTGCTAAGTACTAAAACCAAGAATTAGATAATTTTTTCCATGATTTTACGCTATAGAGGTCCACGAAAATGAGCCAATTCAACGTACGTACAATACCCACTTCGGTAGTTCTCAAATGGCATAGAAACGTAAAGTATTCCGATTTCTTGATGTGGAACAATTGGAGTACCAATTTTGTTATCGAGAACAGGGTGCGTAGCCGAATGGCACAAACGCTCACGAAACGCTCACGAAACGAAACGCTAGTAGATATCTATCTCTATCGCTCTTGCATATTGGCGCGACAGAGCCCGACAAACTGGCGCGGTGTTTCGTTTTCGTTTGGCATCAGAGAAATGCCATTCGGCTACGGGGCCTGGATAGTAACTGGATAGGTTCTATGAAATAGGTATGGGTAACGTTCTATTAACAGCGTATGTGTCCTTTAGGTACGATAATAGGAGCCAGTGGCGGGGCGTGAAAATTTTCGTAAGTAAAGCAGGAGGTGTTTTGTATACACTTCTAAAGAAACTGGACAATTTTAGGGAACCCGTGGGGAATCAAGTTGTATCGATGCTACGCCACTGATAAGAGCACAATTTAACTTTAAACAGTTGTTCTTTTCTTTATACAAGGGGGCTAGTTGTTGAGAATTCCAATATGTTTGCCTATGTTAGATTAAATGTGCAAAAAAATATGACCTACATACTACCTAACTCTCAGGAGTTTCAGGGTACGTACCCGAATGCACAAACGCTCACGAAACGAAACGGTCGTTGATATAGATCTATCTCTATCGCTCTTGCGTATTGGCGCGACAGAGCCAGACTGCATTTCTATCGGCGTTTCGTGTCGACGATTGCCATTCGGCTACGCCGGCAGGGCAGAAAAGTTATGCTACCCAGAATCCAAAACAATATTACAAAAACCCATGGAAAATAGTAATTTTGTAAACAAAAACAATTGATTCCGTAAATTCCGTTTTATCGTATTCAATAAAATATGTTAATGCAAAATTATCGCTTAATAAAAATCAATACTAGCACCCAACCTTTCTTTTTCGTCCATCTTTTAGAAGAGCGCAGTTGTAGAATATAAAAAAAAAATATCTAAATACAAATCTGAGCCGATGAAAGTTAGTGCATAAATAACATACACATCACATAATTTTTTTATTTTTCTAAGAACCTAACCTAAAAAGTGTTATTTATTTATTTACCTAATTGTGTCCGATAAGTGTATGCATAATCATTAATATTCTTTGGAGTAAATATTAATAGCTCTTTAACTAATTACTAATTTCGCTATTGAAACTTAGTAGGTAACTGACAATGACAAATACTGCTAATAAGTATTAAAACTTGGGGAAAGTTCTTGAAATTATTTCGCTAAATCCGATGAAGTTATTGACTTATTTATTACTTCGTAAGGACGTGACACACGAGAAACAAAAATGATGCCAAACCGCTTTGCATGAATGAGGCCGACTGTGCAGTCCACAGATAAAAGAAAAAAAAGAAGAGATCGAGATAAAGAGAGAAAAGGAAAGAGATCGGGCATGCCGGGCGATTTGTATTGGATACGCCTGTGGCAATTTCTTGAAACTACACACACTTGTAGATGGACGCTCCTCACGCTCCTATAAGGCTATTGCGCAATACACGTGCAAAATTTCCATACCTGTGTACATGCGAACGACTAGCGAGTTGTGTTACCCCGCACCCACACAACAATGTACGGACTTTATGTATGCTCAATGAGCTAACAACTACAACACATCCACCAGCAGCTTTTCTGCTCTCTAATGAATACTAGAGAGCGAAAAGTCGCCTAAAGTTACGTACATATAATAAAATACCTAGTTACCTATAATAAAATGTATACGCTCTGAGGTGCAGTCTTTGCGACTCGAATGGCGCTCGTGATACAAACTCATTGATCAGTCAATAGCCTTGTAGCGTTCCACAAAGGCGCATGTCGCATCGAAGGAGAATATTCACTCGAAACCATATTAATTGATTTATCCTTACGTTTGAAGTCTTCGGTATCTTGGGCGAAGTTAATTAAAGAATACTTATAGCCCACTGCCGCGTAGGAATCCTTACAAGGTTAACCAGACTTGATGGATATTTATTTAATCACCTAACGTTCCTGTTTTCGTTCTGAGTATTTTCTGCCATTTATAAAACGAACATCATCACATACAATTCACCATTCGGTTACAGAATGGTTAAGAGCTAAACAAAAATAGATGTATGACTAGAATAGAATAGAATCGTTTTATTTGTGTAAAAGAGGGTATACTGTGATGTTACAGTATATTATAACCAGCCTTAATTTACCATAATTAACCTATTTATCTTAATCCTAACATGACATTTGTATCATCAAATTTACATGAAAAGATAAACTGCTAGGTCTGCATAGCAAAACTAATTAAACTTTGACTTTCCTGACCGCGAACTCTGCTTTTGTTTTATATTTAGTCGTTTACGATGTCAGATATCTTTGTTTCATCTGCTATTGATGCCGGCTGTACTTATGCATTTAATTCAAATATTAGTCACATTTTCGATATTCAGATATTCGACTAGGTTTCGGTTAAGCCATCATTGAAAGATTCTGGTCTGGACTAACATTAGTTAGAAAGCTCTGTGGTCTTATTCAAGATAGGACACTGAAATGGCTGTTCGATTGGCCAATCTATTCTGTAGATACCCAATCATCTGCTTTTGTACAAATACTGTCGGCGAATACAGATTCGTCAGCCAAATTGAACTACTACTTTTGAATGTCGGATTTTAACTTAGTGACTTTATTGACACTAAAATAATTCAAATATTGTACCAATATTTTCAACTATATGTATATAATCAAAATTTTAACGGGACTTTAGAAGTCCTCTTAAAATTTCTTGTGTTATTTTAATAACACTTACCTATATGAAGCTGTTCTAGACTTATTTAGTGATAAGTAAAGCCATATGTAAATATCGGTCAAATGAGCTTAAAAGATTTAAACCTAAGAAATGTAACAACTAGGGAACAAATAATAGTATTTTATGCAACTGGTGGTTAAAAGAGGTCAAAAAAGGTGAGTGGCGTGGGTAACAATTTGAGGCGAAGCCGAAAATTGTTAATAAAGACGCCACGAGCATTTTTTGACTCAGTTAAACACCGTTGCATACAATACTTTTTCTACGACCAAGCACTTATTTTGAAAGAAAATTATAAATTCAACAAATACCTACTTTCAGTCATCTTAGTTATCTAGGTGGACCGCCTACCATTTTGAATATGCAGTTTGAGTGCAAACATGAAAATAAAACTGTCTATGGTATGGTTCTTTGAAGCCTGGCCACTAAGACGAATCGAGCCGAGTTGAATCGAGTTCTATACATTTGAATGCGATTCGACGCGTCGCCAATGAACGCAGCAGAAAACGAAGGAGTCTCGACTCTGCGAATTGGTTTGTTAAGTTGGTAGCAATGTATTTACTGAACTGTAAAACAGCTATATCGTGCGACTGCTACTAAATGTTTTCAGGGTATAGACTAGATAGACTTGTCCTGACATCTTTTATGTAGGGTTTTAAAGTTCTATGCACGACCTTGTAACTCACGAATAACAGTACGGGAGTAGAAAAAATTATTTTATTGAATATTTAGTGGCGGGCGTGTGGTCTAGTGGTAAAGACGTTAGCCGCGTAAGCTGAAGACCCGGGTTCGATTCCCGGCTCGGCCACTAATGGGCCTTGCCGTTTTTTCTTTCGTGTATGATATCTATTTCAATTTCTAAGAAATATTAATAACAAATAACCAAATATAACAAATACAAAAAATAGTATTTTATACAATCGTGATATAATACAAAGCTTTTCAGTCGAGTACCATGTTTAGGCCACGAAGCTTGCTGAGTGGCCTAATAGTACGGTACGAGAGTGAAAAGCTTAATTATATCACTATTGTATACAATACTTTTTCTATGAGTCATCATCTTCATCGTCAATGGACGAAAAATATCATCATTCAAGTTAAAATTAATGTTAACAGCGTCGTTCACCGTTGTATCAACATCGACTTACCTGGCAACCAATTGTTTGTAATAACCGTCTCTGATTGGTCGATAATAACGCGATAGATAAAAAAAAACCGGCCAAGAGCGTGTCGGGCCACGCTCAGTGTAGGGTTCCGTAGTTTTCCGTATTTTTCTCAAAAACTACTGAACCTATCAAGTTCAAAACAATTTTCCTAGAAAGTCTTTATAAAGTTCTACTTTTGTGATTTTTTTGATATTTTTTAAACATATGGTTCAAAAGTTAGAGGGGGGGGGACGCACTTATTTTTCCTTTAGGAGAGATTATTTCCGAAAACATTAATATTATCAAAAAACGATCTTAGTAAATCCTTATTCATTTTTAAATACCTATCCAACAATATATCACACGTTGGGGTTGGAATGAAAAAAAAAATCAGCCCCCACTTTACATGTAGGGGGGGTACCCTAATAAAACATTTTTTTCATTTTTTATTTTTGCACTTTGTTGGCGTGATTGATATACATATTGGTACCAAATTTCAGCTTTCTAGTGCTTACGGTTACTGAGATTATCCGCGGACGGACGGACGGACGGACGGACGGACGGACGGACGGACGGACGGACGGACGGACGGACGGACGGACAGACAGACATGGCGAAACTATAAGGGTTCCTAGTTGACTACGGAACCCTAAAAACGTGTTTCAGATGCAGAAAAATTTGCCAGGTATCGCAATTAGTAAAGAACTTGTATGAAGTTCTATTTTTGAAATTATTACAGTTAACTAAAAGTGAACTGTAATTCAATATTATAGTTGACTAAGTGTCAAAGACTGTCTAACACTGAAAAGTCAGCACTTATAGTTAATCTGTGGTGTCCTAATTGACAGATTAAAGTCGACGAGTAGAAAAATAGATTTAGATTTTGGGAGCATCCTACCGGCTGCGCCATGTAAAATATGTATTGAGACGGAGGAGTAAATAACACACGTAAGCTAGTTCTAAGACTGGACTTTATTTTTCTACCCACAAATATGAAAGTATTTTTATGACACACTTTATATTTGATTTATAAGTGCATAGGGACTTCTTATACATACATTTTAGAATAATACTTAGATAAATAAATAAAATAGCGCGTGGTTTTTTGTAACATTTATAATATTTTATTATTATAGTAAGTATGGATGGCAGAGTATTTAATTTTTTGCACTGGTCAATTGGTCACTTGAAAAGCATATACCTACATTAAAAAATCGGAATCGTTTTGAAAAATTACAAACACATTTTCATTTAGATTTTCAGTCGCTATTTAACAGCACCAAATTAATGGACAAGCGAAAAATTCATAATTGTCAATTAAGACGTAGGTTAGTTAAAGTGACAAGGGTAAAAATGCTCGTAATTCGTGAACTTCCTAAGGAACTCTTGTGCGAACTCCGAAATCAGCTAATATAGGTAAGCCAACTTAACCGCTTACATAGTTCGTAAAAGTGGCTCTAATACTGCGCCTGCGCCGGTCCTGACACCTGCGGCTGTGCCGGCCCTGACGCCGGCGCCTGCTGCGACCGCAAAGGCAACCACGCAAGCCAGGAAGACAGAGGACAAGCGTACGACGAGGCGTTGACACTTTCATGAGTATTACAGTGTCTTAAGATCGGCTTTCCTGTGCCTTTGTTGCGTTTCTATTGTAGGTATTTCGTAATTTGTAAGCTCAGAAATGAACAATTTCTTCCACTTTGCACGGTACCGCTTTTATTGGTATCATTGTAAAAAAACTACCGTCGTAGCATGTTCACTTAAATTGTATTTATGTAATTAGCGGTTAGCAGTGTTGTTTCGCTCGTTTTAGCAGTCATCTGTCACAAGTCACTCTGACAAATCTGATGCGTTTCGTTACTGCATTTTCCTAGTTATTTCGTGAACGCTAATTTTTATAAAATGAGTAGTTTTAAATTAGTTTTCTTTTTAAACCAAATTTTAATTAAGTAATTTTCTGTGTTCATAATATAATGACGCTCAGTTAATGTAGAACATAATATCTCTGGATAACGAATAACTTATTTAAAGTTTAAATAGTCGATTTCATCCTAAAGGTACCTTTTGTTATCATTTTGTCATGCCTCTATTCTAAATCACCTACATGTTTAGCTTATTTCGAAAGTTTCAATTTTTATTCTTTGTATAATCTACAATGTGTAACCGGTTGGCTGGTGGGTTCAGAAGAAACTGGTTGTTTAGTCCTTGTTATGTGCATTCGGGCACAAACATTTTAGTTTATAATTATATTGTATCTATATAAAATTATTTATTATTTTATATTTATGTACCTACGATTGAAATATTATGACCGATGATAATGATGATGAATCGTTCCATTCAGCTTGCGACTCGTCCGATTCTTTTCACTCACTAAATAGCACTATTTCGGAGCTTGATACGCTTGGCAACTGCATATTTAACACTTTTCAGAACTACCCCAAAAACTTCAACCTGTGTCACATTAATGCACAAAGTGTTCCTAGTCATTACAATGATCTTCTTGAGACTTTCTCCACTTGTAATGTCCACGCTATATTAGTATCTGAAACTTGGTTTAAGCCCAATCTCGCGTCTACTTCTTTCGGCCTTCCTGGTTATGTCTTGCTTCGGAACGATCGTATTGGTAGAAGAGGTGGCGGTGTTGCCATATATATCCGTAGTGAAGTGCCTTATAAAATTATTGCCACATCCTCATCTCAATCTTCCGGGGCTATAGAATTTTTGTTTGTTGAGGTCAGCATTGGTGGGACTAAGGTGGCTTTGGGAGTGGTTTATTGTCCCCCTACCATCGACTATTTTGCTGACCTTGAAACGTTACTGTCCCCTTTAAGTACTGATTACGCACATCAGTTAATCATGGGGGATTTTAATACAGACCTTCTCAAAGACAATCTTAGAGCGCGAAAATTATATGCTACTTTGGAGTCTACTGACTTAGCAGTTCTTCCTCTTAAGCCCACTCACCACAACGCAGATACGTCAGACTCCTGGTTAGACCTTGTTATTGTCTCGTCTATTGATCTTACAGATGCTGTCGGTCAGTTTCCGGCCCCAGGCTTTTCGCATCATGACCTTATTTACCTGAGTTACCGAGTCCGACCTCCCAAACCGCAACGTGTCACTGTCCAAATCCGTAGTTTCGCTAAGCTCGACATTGACACTTTAAGACGTGACGCTAACACAGAGGACTGGTCGACGATATTTTCGGCACCATCCGTTGACGAGGCTGTGAACTCATTTAATTCGACTGTGCTGAAGCTATTTAATATACATGCTCCCATACGTACAGTAAAGTTAAAGCGCCCCCTGCGCCGTGGATTAACCAGGCAGTGAGAACTGCTATGGCAAGACGCGATCGGGCATTTAGGAGGTACAAGCGAGACCGCTGCGTAGATAAATGGAACATTTTTAAAACAGCCAGGAATAAATGTAATCAGATCGTGAGGGCAGCCAAGCGGAAATATATCCACGACAATATCGCATGTTCTTCACAAGCCGAAACGTGGAAATTCTTAAAATCAATTGGCGTTGTCAAATCCACTTGTCCAACTACCTCCTCATTGCCCCTTAATGACTTAAATTGTCACTTTGCTAAAACGTTACCTTTAGATTCAACTACATTAGCCAAAAGTTTAGAGTACATTAAGACATTGCCTTATCTTTCTGATGTAACTTTTTCACTATCTCCAGCCACTGACGATGATATAGGTAAGGTAATAAAATCAGTTAAATCAAACGCAGTAGGTCATGACGATTTGAGCAGATTAATGATCGTTAGCATCTTGGATTGTGTCCTCCCTGTTATAACTCACATTGTTAACTTTTCACTCACTACCGGAGTATTTCCTTCAGCATGGCGAAAAGCCTATGTCATACCTCTTCCCAAAATTTCAAACCCCATTACTCTAAAAGATTTTCGCCCTATTTCCATTCTTCCCTTTCTTTCCAAGATAGTTGAAGCTATCGTCCATAAGCAGTTGTCGTCTCATGTTTACTCCAATCAAATTCTGTCTCCTTTTCAGTCGGGTTTTCGCCCGGGGCACAGCACTTGCACCGCTCTGCTTAAAGTAGTCGAAGATGTCAGACAAGGTATGGAGGCCTCTCAGTTAACATTGCTAGTACTTGTTGACTTCTCGAACGCGTTTAATGCGGTTAACCATGACCTTCTGCTGGCCTGCCTTAGTCACTTAAATATGTCATCGTCGGCAGTTCAGTGGTTTGCTTCGTATCTCCAGGATCGCCGACAATCTGTTCGTGCTGACCGTACCACCTCTGACTGGTGTGATCTCTCTGCTGGAGTTCCACAGGGCGGCATTCTTTCACCTCTTCTTTTTCAATTTTCATCAATATGATTACCCCTAAAATTACCTGCTCGTACCACCTTTATGCTGACGATCTACAGTTATACACACAAGCGAACGTCAAAGATGTGGATCATGCAGTCTCTATCATAAATAATAATTTAATACGTCTTTCTGCATGGTCACGTTCTTTTGGGATCGTCGTTAACCCAACTAAATGTCAAGCGATCGTAGTTGGGAGTCCACGAATGCTTGCGTTGATGGATTTAAAAAGTATCGCACCAATCATGTTTGAGGATGTCGTGATACCGCTATCATCCAAAGTAAAAAATCTTGGTCTAATTATAGACAGTGGTCTTACGTGGGAACCCCAGGTGTCTGATGTATGTCGCAGAGTGACGAACACGCTAAGATCACTTTACAGGTTCAAAAACTTCCTGCCAGTAAGCACAAAAACCCTTCTCGTTCAAGGTCTCGTACTTCCGGTAATTGATTATGCTGATGTGTGCTACTCCAACGTTGTGCAAACCACACTCAACAAACTGGACAGATTGCTTAACAATTGTATTAGGTTCATATTTGGCCTTCGGAAATACGACCACGTATCAGCTTATCGTAAGCGACTTAATTGGCTAACCATCCGAGAGCGTAGGTCATTGAGATTGTTAACTTCCCTTTACTCTGTCCTTTTTGAACCGAATACACCGGAATATCTCAAGTCCAAGTTCAAGTTTGTTTCTGCTCGCCCCGGGTGTGTTCTCCGTACCTCCCGCAGCCTCAAGCTTTTCATTCCGCCTCATCGCACCGGTTTCATGACCAACTCTTTTACAGTCCAGGCAATACGCCTGTGGAACGGCCTTCCACTAAATATTAGAAAAGCTCCAAGTAAATTTATTTTCAAACGCATGGTTCGTAAGCACTTCACTGGCTCGTGATTAACGTTTCGTTGTAGGTACATGTAGGTATTATGTATATAAGTAGCTGTTTATGTAAGTATATCTTATAGAGTATATGTGTAAGTTCATCCCCTCATTATAGTATTTAATGATAATAGTTTTAATTTGTAAATAGTAGAATAGAAAGTGATATCTGATTATTGTTTTCTGTCACGATGCCTGCACGTACCAAATGTTTCTTTTTAACCCAGTGGTTGACTGGTAGAGAATGCCTTAAGGCATTATGTCCACCATTTGTACTTATTTTTTTATGTGCAATAAAGAATAAATAAAATAAAATAAATATAAAAGTCAACATAAACATCAAGGGTATGCAATCTGTCGTCTGGGTACGTAGCCAAATGGACAAACGCTCACGATAATATCAGTTTCGTAGCTATCTATCTCTATCGTTCTTGCGTATTGACGCGACAAAGCCAGACTGCATTTCTGTCGGCGTCTGGCGTCGACGATTGCCATTCAGCTACGCCGGCTGATGTTGATAATAACAGTAATCAAAGATAAATACGAGAAGATTAATATCGGGCGGACTCTGGATTAATAGATTGAAACCCGCACGGGATTTGCTTCAATTTTCTTGATAGAAAGCCTAATACAAATATTAAAAAGTCATTTATACCTGAGTATTTCTCAAAAGCTATACAAAGCTAAAGTGGTAACTCGATTTTGTTAATAAGTCCTACGAATGGTGTATCATTTATTAATTTCATGATAAAGTAATGTACCTATCTTGGATATCTCACTTCCGGTCAAGATTTCGCGAGGGGCAACCGGCAAATTCGGATTCAGTGACCCCAAAATAGGTTGAAAAACCCGGTTGCTAAAAAGTAATATGATTTGCCAGTCGCATCAAGAAGGAGAGCGATTTTATACATTTTGGAACTAGACTACTAGCTTCCATCTGCCGGCCTTGCCAGAGCTAGTGATATATTTTTGGATTCAGTATGTGACCATATTCAGTGTGTGTCTGTGTGTAGTCTTACGAATCGTTCATCACATGAAGAAATGTTGCACAAATGTTTTTTTTTACACCACATCGGTGGCAAACAGGTATACGGCACGCCTGATGGAAAGCGGTCTCCGTAACCTATGGACGCCTGCAACTCAAGGGATGTCACATGCGCGTTGCCGACCCATTAGAAATGTGTACACTCCTCTTTTGAAGAACCCCATACTGTAGTTCATGTAGGTGAGTGTGTTTAGTAAAAAGTCCTACTTTGTCGGTTACCAATTAAGGGGATATTTACTTGTATCTTTATATGAATATACTGACAAAGCGGCTTTATAGCAATCGACAAAGTGGGACGTTTTCCCGTGCACACGCACAATTTTGAGCCAATAAGGCCATATTGTTAGAATGAAAATACCTTAGTTCATAAGATTTCACTGTAGGTATGTTGATGTAATTTATTTATTGAATTGTAAATAAAATTGCGTAGCTTACTTAAGTATCTACGTTATTTTTATATAATTAACACTATATATATATGCAATGATATATATTTTAACAAAACGAACATAAATTATGTAGATTAGTTTAGGGTAGGTGATTTAGCTCTCAAAAATTCTGTGAAAATAACATTTAGTGGAATTCTCGATGTCAAACATACATATAGTTATTACGTCTTCGGGTATAAATTCTGCCTAATATAATAAAACTGTTAGAATGTTATTTTCTTTTTCATTTACAAAACCCCGGTTTCTTTAGGTACTTACAGGAAAATTTCGACAACCATGTGGACAACTAAATAGATAACAGATTTTAGGTTTCATTCAATTCAATATCAAATATTATCCAAATAAACGGATTACCTTTTTTTGTCGATATGTAAATGAATGTTAAAAAAAAAGAAAATACCCCTTAACTTTTGGGTACGTATACGAAATAGACTTACCTATATGTATGTATATCTACGAAACACATGCATGCGCAATGGTGCAATGACACACATAGGTAATTTTGGCGTGAAAATGTAGGTACCTAACCTACCTTGATACCTATCAAGACCATTATTTAGACCGTTACATTGAAATAAATCATCAAACATTTTTTTTCCATTATAGTACCATATAATCTAACTGGGGCATGAATGCATTTTTATTGAAGGTTAGTAGAATTAAGTTTATTAAAAAAATCAAACACCTGATACATCATTACCCTGGTGCGTCCATTCGTCCTTTTTGAATAAATTACTACAAAAAAAAGTCAGGGATTGAAATCAACTAAAGTTTTAAGTTAAATCGTGACAGCATTCGTTTATGATTTCAATCAATAAATGGTGCCTGTGTTTGTCACCGTCTTCTTTTGTAGGTAGGTATTATAGAAAGAAAGGCTTTGTAGGTTTTTTCTAAGACCGCGCGATCACTTACTTACGAGTATCTCTTTATAGGGCACTGGTCTCAAAAAAGATCACCCTGTTTGACTATCTTTTTGTATTTTTTTCCTGTACAGAATTTTTAGGACTACAGGATGGCGATGAGGTTTGAACTCACGATTTTTTTGAGTCTTGCCCGTTAAGACGATACGGTAGGGGTCAATTCTCCATACAAACGCTCTCGACTATTTCCTCTCTGGTTTTTGAAGATAGAGCAATGATTTTTTCAACTCAGATTGATATTATTTTTATCCAATCAAAAATTTTAGCCAATCAAAAATTTCCATCATTGTGGCGCAAAAAAAGGTGTGTTACTCAAGATTGGTAACAATTAACCAAAAAAGCTAAACGGTCCGACATAGGTTATTTCATTGTTATTCAGATTCTCAAATTTCGTTCCGATTGATTAAGTTTTGAAGGAGGAAAGAGTCGAGAGCGGAACCTCGATTTTAAAGATTTTTTTTGAAATATCTTTTGACTGAGTTGTTCTTAATGGACAATTTTTTTTCGATAAATCTAGTTAATAACACTTGTATATTTCACTAAAATTCCCAAGTTGAAAGGGGGCTCCTTTCCATTATAGCATTTTCGCTACAGTATCCTCTTAAAGGATTATAGTAGGTAACTTAAATCCTAATAAATATCTAACCAATTATTAGGTTATTTCGAACAACATTGTAGCTACGTATTGTAAGAACTGCCAGAATAATATAATATGTATTGGACAATCAGTCTCCACAGATCAAAGTCACCGAAATCAATAACCACAAGCTGATGACGAACCACGAGACGAGACGGTCATAAAACGAGAATCCAATCAGTCGTCTCGAACAGACGTCAATGAAATCTATACTAATATTAAAAATGCGAAAATTTGTCTGTCTGTCTGTGTGTCCCACGCATAAACTGATTATTTTAACTTTGGTACAGATAAAGTTTGAGTCTCGGGGAAATATAGGTATAGGATATTATTTAACCCGGAGTCATCTCTTAAGGGTTTCAATTGTTTCAAATCTCACGCCTGAAAGTGGAGTAACTTAGCAACGCCTGTGAATTGATGCGTAGGTATGTCAGTCTTTAGCTTAAACCGCTAAATCGAACTTAGTTGAAATATAGTGAGTACAGAGAATATGTTTGCATGTTTGAGATAAAATGAAATTTGGTATTGACAAAGACATATATAACTCCGTATAGACAGATAAAGTCTAAGAAAAAAACGTACCTCAATACCATACAGAAAAAGGTACGCTGGCCTAGATGGCATTATACCTTTGGGGTACGCTCAGCTAGATGGCGCTAATATTAATATTTGACATTTTAACACATATCAAGCTAAGAATATGGGCCAAATTGTCAAAACTGAGGTTCAAAAGTTTTAGGCCTGTGTCAAGAGATGGCAGTCTATGCACTGTGATTACATATTTTACTTTGACATTAACTCTCTATAATACTTGATCCTCTTTGGTATTGACGAAGAAAAGCGGTCTATTCGATCATACTTGAATAGATAAATGATTTTTTAACTTTAATTAAGTATCTATGATATTTTTAATTTCAGAAATCAAATCTTATTTTCAATTATTTTTCAATTCCTACCCGAAAGTGAAATATTTAATTAATTCAGCGCCTAATTAATTATTGCCTTCCTTTTTCATCAGGCGCTATATAAATTGCTAATTCCACGCAGACGTAGTCACTGATAAAAGCTAGCTATGTAGCTATACAACCTTTGCGACAGATGCTGCTTCAAGAACTTGTAAAGTGGCAAAACGAACTCGACGAGACGGACTTAAAAAAGTATTCGAGTCGAGGGAGCGTGAAATCTCTCTTCTACGTATATATATACTTGTATATATATACTTGTATATATATACAGGGTGGTCTTTTTTGTACAGAATGTTTAGTATCTACAGGATGGCGATGAGGTTTGAACTCACGATTTTTTTGAGTCTTGCCCGTTAAAGGGTTAAAATAACAGTTGCACCGGTGAGGCTGTCAAAACTGTTGCAAACTTACCTTAGGTTGACTTTACATTACTCGGCGTTTCTTTTTTTGCCTTTTTTTATTGATATTTTTAGGGAATTTTAGGTCAACAGCGAGCACCTTCTATTTCAATAGGAGACAAGAATTTTCCCAGAATTTCCATACATTTTTGTTACTTTCCTCTTTTGTTACCCGTTGTATTGGTAAAAAAAATAATGTATGGGACTAATGTTTTCGAAAATGGAACACGCAACGAATTGATTTTTTTTCTTTGTTGTCTATTCGTGGTCGCTAGTTTTTTTTTTATACAGAATGGGATTTTGTTTTGCACGCTCGTAGCTCGTAGCGTATACGTAGGAGGAAATGGCACCGAATCTGTTAATAACACGATATAAAATCGATTTCGTCTATTGATGAAGCCCTTTACAAAGTAATTAAATTAAATTTAGAACACAACTTCCCTCTATGTAAATATTTAACCGCAATTATAACTAAGTACCTAAAATATTTACTAGAAGCCTAAACGCCTCTGGCAACGAAATTAATTTTTAAATACAAACAACACACTACCTAATTCAATACCAATCATTTATGGGAAATTTTGTAAGTATGTATTAAGCATTTGAAGAAGTTATAGTACAACAATTCTAGTGCGGAATTAAGTAACTCTTTTCGATTAAAAAACTCCCGTCGAGGCACCTTCCGTAGGAGGCACACTGACATTTTATCCCGCCAGGCGGCGCCTGTGCAAATGTCTAGGCATGTCACTGTCATTCATATCCCTTCAGGTGGCGAAATCCGGGAGCCGACCGCACGTAAAGTGGCAGGTAACGGAGCCGGACTTGAAATAAAAAGCTGTTGAGTGGCAAGGATACCGCTAAAATGACAGAAAAAGTTTACCCTTGAGTGGCGGGGCCCTCACGGGTGGTCATCGCGAATGTTACTTATGTTACAAAAATTATAATTATTCAAAAAATGTAGGGATGTTGTGCATAAACCATATATCACTGGATTCATTATGAAACGGCTGAAATCATTCCATAGAAAAAAAAATACATTCCATTTATGTGAATTTTGCTAGACTCGATCAAATATCAGATGGCTACATTTTCCACCTCCATTTATTAAAGTAACTTTATCTAGGCAAAAAAACAGTAAATTGGAGAAAAAAGTAATTCAGGGACTTAAATATACATTTATTTACACTTATATCTCTTTTTTAGGGTTCCGTAGTCAACTAGGAACCCTTATAGTTTCGCCATGTCTGTCTGTCCGTCCGTCCGTCCGTCCGTCCGTCCGTCCGCGGATAATCTCAGTAACCGTTAGCACTAGAAAGCTGAAATTTGGTACTAATATGTATATCAATCACGCCAACAAAGTGCAAAAATAAAAAGTGGAAAAAAATGTTTCGTTAGGGCACCCCCCCTACATGTAAAGTGGGGGCTGATATTTTTTTTCATTCCAACCCCAACGTGTGATATATCGTTGGATAGGTATTAAAAAATGAATAAGGGTTTACTAATATCGTTTTTTGATAATATTAATAGTTTCGGAAATAATCGCTCCTAAAGGAAAAAAGTGCGTCCCCCCTCTAACTTTTGAACCATATGTTTAAAAAATATGAAAAAATCACAAAAGTAGAACTTTATAAATACTTTCTAGGAAAATTGTTTTGAACTTGATAGGTTCAGTAGTTTTTGAGAAAAATACGGAAAACTACGGAACCCTACACTGAGCGTGGCCCGACACGCTCTTGGCCGGTTTTTTTTTTAATATTTTACAGTACAATTTTTGCGAAAAAGACGGTTTTTAAACACGTGACTCAAACATGGCAGGCGGATGGTCGAATCAAATTGGGTCATATTTCAAGTTGTTTTGAAGTTGAAGGTGTTTAACCTTTACTGAATGCCGTCCTTGTTTAGTGACGAATGGTTCGTGCAAGTATGAGGAAGCTAGATATAGTTTTATACGGTTTTATTTATATATTTAGGTATATCGTCGCACGGGGTCCGGGAGCCGGTCCCTGCCACTTAACAGCTTGTTTTTCCCAGAGTCCGGCTCCCGGCGCCTGCCACTTAACGGAATGTTTTATAAAATGACCGCGCCACTTCTCCCCTATGCAACTTGTAGCTCTGCCACCTGAGGGGATATGTGTGAGAGAGTAAAAACATATCATCTTCTCGCTCTCACGTATGAAATTATTTATCTTTGCAATGCAAGTGCAATGGACTAATAGGGTGGCGCCATCTGTGATAACTAGAGATGGGCCGAATATTCGGTAAATATTCGGTATTCGGCATATTCGGCAAGATTTTTAATGTTCGTATTCGGCGGAATAGTTCGGTGACATTGCCGAATATTTACCGAATAAACAAAGTAAATAAATAGCGTAAGTTGTTTCGTAATCCATCGGATAATGACATCCTATTTCAGCATTCTAAGGGACTACCAAAGGGAGTTAATGCGTTGAAATAAAAATACAATAATATTGTAAAAAAAGTAAAAATAACGTAGTTTAAGAAACAAAGTCCAAAATTTTCTTATGCACTAAATTATAGGAACATTAAGGGCTTTATTTAGTAAATTAAATGTACCCATTACCAATCATTAAAAAGTTTTTAACTCTAAGCCAGAATCTAAAATATGGCGCAACCGATATATAATAATAATAATGAATATTCGGCCGAATGTTCGGTTCGGTAACAGCTGAACCGAATGTTCGGCCGAATAATCGTATTCGGCTCATCTCTAGGATAACCTTTGAGTATGCCTCCTCATTTATCACCACTCATTCCGAACTTCCTCTTCGTAAGTACAACATTTTCCAGTATATGGATCTTTGAAGTTTCGTGCGTAGCGAGTGGCTCGAGAAGTGGAATCTTGACCGTTGCGAGGGTTTCAAGACGCGTAGGTTAAAAACCAAATGAAACACAAAATTTTTCACCACACCAACATGATGTAGTTTTTAAAGCTACATGTTCTCTGTAGCCATATAATATTTGTATGCCATGTGGCCACAGACCAACCCCTATAGACATCTATTACAAGACGACTCGCGGTGGCCAGCCTTCCTAGTATTTGCACTGATATAAGCGCGGGCGCTCGCCGTGCCCGATCAGTATCGACCAAGTAACAGACCCGAAAGCAGCGCGTGTTTTTCGCACAAAAAAATTGGAAAAGGGTATTTTGATGCCTTAAAGATGTCCACCTGTAGTGTGAAATGATGTGGAAAGGTAACAAGAAGCTCAAGTTTAAAAACAGACGGCATTACATTCCACAAATAAGTCATATTTATAATTTATTCAGAGCCGGCATAGGTCAACTTACATTGGCCACTTACGCGTCAGTAGAGGGACAGTCATACTTCTGTCCCTTTTCATCTGGCGCGACTGCCCGCCGTCCTTGAAACGGCCAATCACAGCGCGCTTAACACATTCCCCGCCCGCTCCTCGCACCCCAAACACTGGTGACTCGTATCGCGAACCAAATATACAAGACTGCCACTCTATAGGAGGTTCTCTGTGCATGTGGCGAAGCGTAATGATACTTTTCTACACATTGAAGACCTACTGATGTTGTACCTATGTTTGACAAATAAATGATTTGGAATTTGGAATTAAAATACTATTTTAATCCATCCATATATTACCTAAAAAATTAGGTATTATGTTTCAAATCATCAATAATAGGTAAAATCGTGGTAAAATCTAACATCCAGCATAAGGCAACAAGTTAAAATTTGTATGAAATCACTTCGCACTCTTGTGGATAAACTGCAATTTTGCTATCCGTTTTCGAATAATTAATTTAAGAGAGCCTTTACCAGTTGGTGTGGCGAAAAAGTCAAAATAATAATGAGAGTTACGTAGAAACTGGCGCCCTAATTTATTTCCTACAAAATCAGTCCCCTTTCGTGAAGAGGATAAAATAAGAAAAAGCTTTGGGCGATGTGGCATTTGAGTCAAATGTCACATCGCCCAAAGCTTCTTCATGTCAAATGATTTGACATCTATCGACAACTTGAAGCCGCAAAATAGATTTTCATATTATTATCAGATTTATTGACTTCGCCTTTCTTTCACGGCCCTTTTATGTAGGCTGAGAATGACAAAGGAATTTTTATTTTTACAATCAACGATAGATATTGAATTGAGCTTTTGAATTGAGAAATTTATTCTATCATTCTTCGCCCGAGCGTGATTTTATGAATAGAGTAGATACAGTCAACCAATTGGAACCCTAGGCCACTCTACAACCATGTCAAAATGACAAGCAGTAAGAGATTTCGTAATTTATAACGTCACTATAACAATTAAATAGTTCTATACCTACCACACCGCGGACACTGGTGATCAAATAGGTACAAGAAAAGAAAAGATATGAAAAGAGGCGCGTTCCTAGCACACATTCTAAGCTCGTGTAGGTGAACGCGCGCCATACTTGTAGGTATAAGTGAAATATGACAGGTCGACTGTTCGCGTTTTTGACAGGCGGTAACTGTGAGGTAACCGAGAGCGGGTGGGCGGCAGTTTCAGCGGGGAGCGGGAGTGCCCATACTGTATGATTTATTATTATTATTGGGTGTGTTGTGGGCCTTTTTGCGTCACATCGGCCAGCAGTGATCTTTTGTGACGGCCCTTTATTAAATATCCTTATTTATTCCCGTTGAGTCCAGAAAGTTCCAGATTCTTTGGGCTGTGAGATCTTGTACCTCATAGGGTTCCAGTACATGCCGCCCTAAGTAGGTACTTCTCCTTGACATTACTGTACGATAGTACTCTTTATTATACTGTGGTCCTACAGCGGCCTAGGGTTCTAATTGTTTCTGAAGCCTAGGCGACTATAGAACCCTTTCACAGTAAAAGTCTACAACAAATAAAAGTACGGTGGTTCTAGAGTGGCCTAGTATTCTAATTGGTTGACTGTACTTATAGACGCATTATAGACGGTCAACTAAATGTCGGCACTGAAAAAGGCGGCAAATTTGAAATGTAGACCTCACCGGCCAATAAGGACAAAGGTTTAATTCCCACAAAAAATTTAAATAATCCTATGCGATGCTGACGGCAAACTGTCCCAACTGGTCCTTTCTGCATATTACATATTTCCAAATTGTGTTAATAATATGGAATAATATTGGATTTCGCTACGTTCGCGTTTGCATTTTTGTTCTTTATAGCCCATTTGATTTGAACCCTCCAACCTTGGATCTTCATATCTACGTGCTTGAATGCGTGTTATGGCTAATCAATGATTCCGCCAACCTCAAGTTTTAGGAAGGCACGCGTTTTATGAAACCACTGGCCGCTGAGTCCTTTAGTTTTCAAATTTGCCGCCTTTTTCAGTTCCAAGATTTGGTTGACTGTCTATAACGTGCCAAACTATACTAAAAAAAGTCGTGTCGTGTATTCAGTTGTCTCAAACATATTTGGGGCACGTTCCTAAACATCTGGATTGTTACTACATTATTTACTATAATATAAATAATATCTGTGTATATTTTTACTTTTGAGTTTGATTTTACATTACAAAGTGAAAGATTTTTTTTTTAATTACATTGTATTATACTTATACTTTCATTTTATTTAAAACATAACAATGCATTTTATATAAGTTCACAGCATGATTTTAGAACAGTGCTACGTTCTGACGTTTCGCATGCTGTGTTCTGTCAATGTCAAACAAAATGACATTTCCGTATAGCCTTAATATTAGGTTATTTAAAAGAATATTAAATGAAAAACACTTATTTTACCACCTCTACAGCACTAACTCTCGTTATAATGTCCTGTTCTTCGGGTCGGATGGTATAGCATTAAAAAGTTTGAAGAAAATAAACGAATTCAGGTAAAAGACATGAAGCATAGTGCATGAATATTTGTTTAATTTTTTATAGAAATAAAGCGGTATTTATTGCTATTTTGGTAGTCACGAAAATATCGTTGAACACATTAGTATCCTCTGTATCTCTCTACATGGATATTGTTAAAGATTTTTAATTTTATTTATGTTTCAGAAAAGCCGCAAACTGTATCAATCGGCTGGATTTAGTTACCACTAATACGTCAAAGCACCGATCAGTCACCGAGGAGTATGCTCAAAAAGAGAATTTGACGACAATACCTTGGCCATTGCAGAATATTCAACTGGATTATGATATTGGGCTAATAGTGGCATTTGGACATCTGATACGAGATCATGTCCTAGAAAAGTTCCCATTGTAAGTAATTTTTAATATAAGAGTTTTAAATGATGCATTGAAATATTGAGACCTATAGCGGGACGATTTGGAATAACAACACTGGCACTGACGTTAGAACAAAGTTTATTTTGTTTCGATATAGTACACCACAAGGTTTGGTTACCAAACAAACGAATCCAAGCTATATTAGTTAAAACGTAACAGTTTAAACACAATTAAAGAGACAAAGGATCGTAGGGTCTGACATGCGCAAACGCGTGCATTCTCTAGTAAAGCTATCGGTCACTGTTTCTACAATGCACAGCGTTGCCAGCTGCTATGTGATTGGACAAAACAAGTTACACACGTTAGCCAGCTAAGGTTGACCCATGACTTAGTCCGTTAGGAAGCAAGCCGGGGGCTACCTCTGTTGGTCCTATTTGGCAGTCGTCTATCTCCCTCAGACTGACTCGTACCCTCTCTCTGAGACACATTAGGTGTAAAGCTAAAGCCAGTGTCACACGCTGTAGACCTCAATAAAAATCAAAGGTAATCACAGTTTATATCCCGGTCAATATGTCTTAGTTTTTAATATACCTAATAAGTTTGTAAGTTTTTGTATACTGTGATAAGTGGGCAGTAATTTTCCACAAAGGATATGTCTGATCCATCTCTGTTACCGCAACACACATACCTACCAATTTCTTTTAATATTCTCTAACCCATTACACTCAAGCCAGGTTCATATGATCAAATTGTTAGGGTTGAATACAGTTAAATATAAATTACACCATTATTTAATTCACAAAATATTTGACATTCCATTGTGTTGTGTAACAAAAGTTACATGCAAATACGGTTCGAATGCTATATCACAACACTTCAAACAAAACCAGATTTACCAACAATAATGGTGCAGACCATACAAATAATAATTCTTCAAAATTTATACAGCAGACTTATTATAACACATCTTTCTTGGCTATTTCTTCAGGAACTACAATCTCCCAAATTTTCCAATAATAATTGTGCACACCATACAAATATTGTTTTCCTTTAATTTGGAATGGGAAGGTCAATGAATGATGTACTGGCCAAGTGCCTGCAGACTTCTCGGGTCCAACTTTTCCACTCGTCTGTAATTCTCGTATGAACCAATGGTTTTTGTCATCAAGAGCATAAAAATAGATTTTGCCGCTCATACTAAATGGGAAACTGGACACATGCATATCCTTCCAATATTGTGTAATGGTCACTTCACCCAGTCTGCCATTTGGTAGAAATTCTTGAATAAAGTAGTAATTAGCATCAGAAGTGACTCCATAGATAAAATGTGAATATGCAAATCCTATGCTATAAATGCTGTTCCAAGTCCCGGAATCCGTCTTTGAACCCATTTTGCCACCGGGTTTCAATTTATGAATGGACCAATCACGATAGATTTGGTAGAAAATAAAATGTTCACCATAAATATTTAATGGGAATATCACAGAAGGTGTTGAATCCAATGAGCCAAAGTCTGTTTTCTCGCCTATTCGTCCACTGGGTAACAATTCGTGGATGACCCAAGAATTTTTATCACTGATAAGGTATAAGAAGGCTCTGCCATCATCATTATTTAGGGAGTATGAAATTCCCTTTGTATAAAAATGTTCCCACGTGCCTGTATCTCTCTCTGGGCCCATTACCCCGTCTTCTAGCAACTCTCTGATGAACCAATGTTTCCCGTAGGAGCCGTAGAAGTACTGCTTGTCTTTAATGGTGAACGGGACAGAAAGCTCGTGTTTAAGACTCCATTCTCCTTTATCGGTCACTTCGTCGATTGTAACACAATGACTAAAACAAATACTTGCAAAAATCGTGAAAATTTTTAAGTATAAGAAAGACATTTTTTAATTATATCAATAGAATAGTAAGTTCAGTGCTTGAATGCTCATGAACTGTGCTTATCTGCAAAACAGACTTTCAATATATACCCGTGTTTTCTCTCCCACTGAATGTAATGAGGTGCGTTGGGGTAAGTTGTACCATATAGGTACTTTTTCTATAAGATTCGTGGCAAACGAGCAGACAGGTCGCCTGGTGGTATATAAGCGATCACCGCCGTCCATGGACACCAAAAGGGTTGGAAATGCTTTGCCAGCCTTTAAGATGGGAGTTCGCTCTTTTCTTGAAGGTTTGAAAGGTCATATCGGTCCGGAACTGTGCCAGTTCAATCCATAGTTTAGCTTATCTAAGAATTTCGTATTAGATTAGAATATAATATTTAGGTTCTTTTGAGAGGGAAAAGGTACGAGGCAGGATATAAGAGCTGTACAGGGACCGAGATTGTGTGATTACGTGATGTTGTCTTTGAAGATGTTTTGCTAGGCATCAGAAATAACACTTACTTTTGTGGATTACTTATTTATTCACACTTACCCCAAGTACCCCAACACACCTAACAACAATCAATAAGGTTAATGGTTATTAACCATTGGTTAACCTGTTTGTACTCTCTCGGTTGATAAGAAGGCGATACAAAAATGTTAAAATCGACAATTGTAACCTGTCGAACCGTTATCACTTAAAAAAATCTAGAACGGGTCTTTACCGCGTTAACCGGGTTAACCCTTTGGTCAAAGTCTTAAGCCGGCCACACACAATCTTTAAATTCATAATCTGAAAAAAGAACGACATGTCTGTCTGTCTGTGTGGCATCGTAGCTCCCGAAAGGATGAACCGATTTCGATTTACTTTTTTTGTTTGAAAGCTGAGTTAGTCGGGAGTGTTCTTAGCCATGTTTCATGAAAATCGGTCCACTATGTCGGGGTTTTTTCAAAATTTTAATGTTCTGCTTAGGTTATATATAAGACTAGCTTTTGCCCGCGGCTTCGCTCGCGTTAGAAAGAGACAAAAAGTACCCTATGTCACTCTCCATCCCTTCAACTATATCCACTTAAAAATCACGTCAATTCGTCGCTCCGTTTTGCCGTGAAAGACGGACAAACAAACAGACACACACACTTTCCCATTTATAGCTTTTGCTCGCGGCTTCGCTCGCGTTAGAAAGAGACAAAATGTAGCCTATGTCACTCTCCATCCCTTCAACTATCTTCACCTAAAAATGCACGTCAATTCGTCGCTCCGTTTAGCAATGAAAGACGGACAAACAAACAGACACACACACTTTCCCATTTATAATATTAATATGGATTATGGATCATCATCATCATTCTCTTGCCCATATCCGTAATGAAATGTTTTTTTTTTCACTTTTTATTTTTGCACTTTGTCGGCGTGATTGACATACATATATTGGTACCAAATTTCAGCTTTGTAGTGCTAACGGTTACTAAGATTATCCGCGGACGGACGGACGGACGGACAGACAGACATGGCTAAACCATAAGGGTTCCTAGTTGACTACGGATACTTTTTAGGGTAAAAAGGTTTTAAATTTCTATGACAGATCGAACCGCCTTGCTGCACCTATATTAAACTAGCTGTTGATAAAAAAAAAACAAGACTATCTTAGGTCAACGGTTATCTACATAATTATTTACTTCAGCATTTGGTCTTACCAAAATGAAATATTTACGCCTAGTGCACTCTCCCGATATTAATAAAAACTTTTTCCTTAATTGTTAGTATATTTTAAGTAGGTATGCTTAATATTCTTTATTCTTTATTTATTTATTCCTTAAATTAATATTAACAGCCTAGCTAAACATGTCAATCGTACAGGAGGGTATAAACATGAATAATCCTGGTACACTTATATAAAATAGTGTGGCGGAACATAAAGTACATAATATAGTAGGTACTCACATGTGGATCGAACTTGGAGTAGTTATAGACTCCAAGTGACGGGCGCTGATCGCAAGGAATTGCGGCTCCGTGCTGTGAAACATATCCAGTTTGCTGTCGCTGGCCAGTATGTCATTGAGAAGGGTTAAAGCGTGGTGCAGTGGTGAGTGCGACAGAGCATGGGTGCGTGCCACCGGGATGGCGAATAGAGTCTGTCGGCGGGGACGGAGTTCTAAACCGGTGACCGGACGCACTTTGAGTGAAATGAGCGACAACAAGGAAGGGTTAGAAATTTGGCCGCGTATTAACCTAAAGAAGAATCTTACAAGGGACAAACTCCTTCTGCACTCTAGTGAAGTATAGTTTACCATTCCTAGTACATAGAGGGTGGGGTAAAGATGTGGATAATATCCATAGGTTTTAAGGAAAAGGAAGCGTACAAATGACTTTTGCACCCTCTCTAACATAAGAGTGTATTGATGCTCATGAGGGCTCCATATTGTGGCGTTACATTCAAGCCGGCTTTGAACATATGCATTGTATAATGCACAAAAGGCATTTAGGGAATCAAGAAATTTACATTGTACATACTTAGTATAAACCTAAGTAAGTATTAGTACATAGTATAAACCTAAGTAAGTATTAGTACATACTTAGTATAAACCTAAGTAGGTATCCATTTTGTGACGGTTTTGATATTCTTTTAAATACCTACAACGAAAATCCTAAAGAAACAACTTTGTATTTTGCTCTTATTGGGACGAGCTGACTGTGAGCGATCTTCGGGGTTATATCGCAAGTAAGTTGTAGGTATATCCGAAGAGTGAGAGAAATGGACTGCAACTTGTATGGGAACTGCACGCTAAAGCAACATCGCCATTTGGCCATGCCAGGATAAGCTAAGTGAATCTGCCCCCAGCGAGTTTTGGCTTGTATTTTTTTTATTGATTTGTCTTATTGTAGTATCGAGTATATGCCAAATTTCAGCTCCCAAAACTTTAGGTACAGTTTAGTAATTAAAAAAAAAACGAAATTTGATCGTTCTTCGGTATTTTTTTTTCTGGACAGCCGATTTTGACGTGCGCCACGTATATTGTGCATTTAGTAAGGACAATTATATGATATTATTTTTGTGTTATATTGCCAAACAAAAAAAGTATCATCACGCAAGCGGACACCTCCAGGTTTTCCACCAAAATTAATAGGCTACCAAATGAATATAAATACCATTTTATCTGTAGTAGAACAAGGTTTTTTTTAAATCGAATACATCACAGTGGGCGTTCGTGAACTTTGCTCAGATGCAGGACAACCCGCTAGGCGGGACGTCGCTACCCAAGATAACGATTATAGATAACTATGGGTTTCTGGAGCAGTGCGTCATCTTTTGTATGGCAGTGAATGTGTTACCCAAGTTTTACTGTTTACATATAATTTATAATCTAATCCTTATTATTTTTCTAGAGGCATGGTGAACGTGCATCCAAGCCTACTACCTCGGTGGCGCGGCGCAGCGCCCATCATACACACTTTACTACACGGAGACCAGGTCACTGGAGTCAGCCTCATGAGGATCAAACCTGACGTGTTTGATGTCGGTATGTAGATATGTATTCCTGTTTGTGTGTTAGTTGGCTTTAAGAGCCCTGGAAACAAGTGCAATTAAAGACCGTGGACCCAGCACCCATCACATACACGTACTTTACCTACTGCACGGAAATGTCAGTCTCATGAGAATCAAACCTACCCATGACTTTTAGACCCCATGAGACAAGACCAATCTAAAAGTGGCCCATTTTACACGAAGCTACAAGAAGAAGACTCTTCCTAATACGAAAGTTGTTTATATTCCAGGTGAAATCATCAGCCAGAGAACTGTACCTGTGCCCAAAGACATTTTGCTGCCGGAACTGACTGATCAGCTGTCAGACATCGGTGCTGACATGCTGGTGGAGTGTATGAGGAGCTTACCGGAGAGCTTGGCCAATGCTAGGCCGCAGAGTGAGGAAGGTGTTACTTATGGTGAGTAACATTTCTAGATTTTTCCATGGAGTAACTAACAGAACAAAATGTATACAATAGTGGAGCTACGAATTTACTGTTATATATGAAAACCTGAAACCACCTAGCAAGTTCTTGACAGTGTATATGCTATCATATCTAAAACCGAAATTAAAAAATTGTTATGATCTAGGCGGCCAATATCCACGATTTAGAATCTAATCTTGTACCCAGTTTTTATTCATACCTCTAATACAAACTGCCATCAGCTGTGGAGTAATGCAGCTAAATTTTTCGCCTACAAACTGCTATGCTTTTCGCCTACAAACTGCTAAGCAGTTTGGCGAAGATTTAAAACATGATTTGTGTAATGTGTTTTCTGTAATAAATAAAGTAAAAAAAAAACTATTAGGATGCGATAGTTAGCTGCTTTTAAAGATAGATTTTTTTTTAGTAGCCAAACCTGACGTGCTGCACAGCATGTTACGTGTCAACGAACTTTTAGTTGCTTTATTTATGAAGTGACTGATTTATTTATTTTATTCATTTCAGCTAAGAAGATCAACAAAAGCATCAGTGACGTCCGATGGTCAGACATGACTGCTACAGAAGTGTACAACTTATACCGAGCCATATATGGATTATATCCGCTCACCACAACTTTTAGAAACAAACAGCTAAAACTATTTGATGCATTCTTAGACGAAACTGTAAATAACTCTGTCACCAAACCAGTGGGTTCCGTCGAATATTGCGAAAAGAAAAATGCAATAAAAATACTCTGTAAAGATAAAACATACATATATTTTAGATCACTTAGAATAGTAGGGAAAAAAGAAATTACAGGGCTAGACTTTTATAATGGATACATTAAAAATATGCCTATAGAGAAAAGAAAATGTATGGTGGTTCAATAGAATAAATACTTGTAGAAAATATATACTGGTTTCATTTATATACAAAATTAAGGATCTAAGAGAAGTGTACACAAATTATATTACATATGTATGTAGTCGTAAATCGGCTTAAAACATATGTATTTACTAATTATCACATTGAAATACCGAAATAAACATTAAACTACACACTACAAAAACAATACTAATAAGTACCAACCATACAAGATGTCTTCATTGCAAAAAGCCCATAATAGCCTCATTTTCTACTAATGTTACTACTTTGTATTGTAACTATTAACTAAAATATGTACATTTAACTAAAATCTTTGGTCAAACTTAAATATATTGCTAAGTTCACTGCGACTTTACCCTGAAAAACAAAAATGATTACATTAATAAACATGTTAATTTAAAATAGTATTAAAAAAGAAGGAAAAAATATCTATCTATGGAAATCATAATTCAAGAAAATATAAGAAGGATGGTTTAAAGGAAACCAAATTATTGAAAAGAAATATGAGAGAGAAACAAACAAAATATAATAAAGTAATAAATAGAAGAAAGCATAGGAATACCCAGATTGAGTTAAAGCTACATTTTTAAGAAACGAACGAGTCAGGACGAACAATATGACCTTCAAAATAGGTACAGTTATAGTGCATAATGGTTTTCCATCGTATTTTGTCGGAAAGGTTCGTATTTGTCTCGCTAAGTAGCTCAGTCAACGTTAGTATTTCTTATGCTGAGCCTGACTGAAATAGCATGGCACGTTCGTGAGCTTCCGTGACAATACGAAGGAAAAACATTTCACACTACATATGTATGAAAGTATCCTGAAAGTAAATAGGTATGAAAGTATGATACTTACTGAGTGGGTTAATCACATTCTATTCTATGAAGAGGAGACGCGAATACGAAAGATGAACTGACACTTTTTAACCCTATAACAGCACTACATTTCACATTAACTCCTTTTTGACATTTTTCACATATGATAGCTACTTAAGCTATATTAAAAGAATAAACGTTTGTAGGAAATAACTTTGAATAGAAGATATTACGCAAAATTCTGCTCAGAGAGCTCCTCTATCACATTTTAACACATTCACTGCAAGACAAAAAATGGCACACTACTTACTCCACCCGCCTAGCGGGTTGTCCGGCATTTGAGCAAAGTTCACAAGCGCCCATCAGGCGGGTTCTTGGCAGTGATTGCGTTAAAGAAGGTTTACCGCAAACCATGTCCGATGTTGCTCCTTAGTCGCATTCGTTAATACGTAAGTGTTACAGGGAAGCAACACGCCAAGCGTGGTTCGTGGTAGGTCCTGTGTATATGTCGCAGTAAGATAGATAAAGCCGTTATATAGTTATAACCCTAGGTATATAATTATATGTCGTAACATAGTTAAACGAAAGCGATTTATTGCTATCTTACTAGGAATATAACTATAATACGTTACTAGTTTAGTCAAATAGTTATATGACTGGATTCAGTTTAGTGAAATGATTGTAGACAGGAGTGCGGCGGTGCGGCGGAGGTATAGTTATAACCCTAGGGATATAATTATATGCGTTAAACAAACAAACCACAGTGAAGAATTGTTTAGGGCAAGAATTCGTTAATTATTTCCAATTCAATGTACTTATTCTCTCTAAACACACAGACGGATGGACAGAGTCGCGACATAAGGGTTCCTTTTGATTTTTTTTTTGGTATAGAACTATAAAGAACCGGGACACCCGGTTCCAGTCCCACTTAGAGACGTATTATAATTATATCCCTAGACTAAGTTTAATCCAGTGATATAATTATATAACTAAACTAGTACCGTATTATAATTATATTCCTAGTAAGATGGTTATGAATCGCTTTTGTTTAGCTATGTTACGGCATATAATTATATCCCTAGGGTTATAACTATACCTCTGCCGCACCGCCACACTCCTGCCTACAATCATTTCACTAGACTGAATCCAGTCATATAACTATTTGACTAAACTAGTAACGTATTATAGTTATATTCCTAGTAAGATAGCAATTAATCGCTTTCGTTTAACTATGTTACGACGTATAATTATATTCCTAGGGTAATAACTATATAACGGTTTTATCTATCTTACTGCGACATATATAAACCGCCTTGCATTATGTCGCTGGGACTCGAAGGGTTAATGTCAAAGTAAAAACTTGAAAAAAAAACTGTTTCAAGGCATAGTAGAATTCAGTCTATGGTTTAAAGTGTGTGAAAGTGCTGCTCTCTGGCGGCAGAACATTGCCGTAATATTCACTTGTTTTGTACCTACAACGATATTCCTTGTATTAAATAATGGATATAAATAAAACAATTTGGTGAAAATATCGATAATGCAACGTGTAATAATGTAAAATATGACAATACATTTGCGTGTATAACAAAACAGGATCACGTAAAAATCTACCATTGGTAATGATGATGATTATTATTATTACATTAATAGCCTTTTTAAGGTACCAAATTAATCGATCATGAACCATGCAGGTTTATAGCGATATTTCATTTCGGGATACGGATGTGAAATACTAGCCAGTAGGTACATTATACGATATACGATACAAGAAATTGGAAATGAGTGGCGATAAATTAAAACACGACTTGAGAAAGACGTTTTCGCACGTGTATCGTACAACGTCCGGCCCCTTAAAGTTTCGTCATAGGCCCCTTAAAGTATACTAGTGCGGACGAAATAGCACCATAAGTATGTACTGTAAAAATCTTTTTGCATAAAATAGTAAGCAATATTTTCACGTGATCCTGACAAGACTAGGTACAGAAAACAGAAGCCTGCCGATACATCTTACCTTAAAATTTTGACTATTAACTTATACAGCAATGTGATTTTCTAACTATACTTAGCCTGAAAATAAACGATTTACCCCCTTATTCATAAACGTACTCTAAAGTTATCAAGCCGATAAAGTTCGTTTGTCCTTTTCTATCACACCAATACGTCGGAAAGTGACAAACGAACTTTATCGGCTCGATAACTTTAGAATACGTTTATGAATAATCGGCTTATTCTTTATCGCAGTTTTAAATTAATTCTACTTTAAGAATTATCAAGGCTTCTGTTTTTCATGATTCCAATTTTAAACGACATCACTGGTGATAATGGTTTCATACAAATTATGAAAATATGAATGGAATATAAAGCCTGTGATCACTCTTATTGACAATGAATGTTTAGAAAGTGGATCATGCATCTTAACTTACAAATTTAATATAATAGTTGCGTTACGTGGGCAATTCTTACCCTCTCATTCATAAACGTTCACTAAATCTATCAAGATAAAGTTCGTTTGTTCCTTTCTATCACACCAATACGTCAGAAAGGGACAAACGAACTTTATCGACTTGATAACTTTAGTGAACGTTTATGAATATGGGCATTTTCAAATTTAAGACCCCCCAATTAGCGTAAGTTGTTAACAAAAATTAACTCACTGTCAGTTTTGTAACGATAATTAAGAATGCGTTTTCAATGAAAATATTGTTTTTGTGTTAATTACATAAACTTTTAGCGATAATCTACATTCAGAATGTGAAAAAAGTGAATGTTTAGACAGATTTTATGCTTAAATTTCGTCACAAAACTGACAGCGAGTAAATTTTTGTTAACAACTTATGCTGATTGGGGGGACCAAAATTCTGAAAATGCCCATAAGGGTCTTAGTCTGCACAGCTCGGGTTAGAAGCATTAACACTTTCGCTACCAAGAACCCGACTGTCGGGTACACCGCTCGTAGAAGCGTAGCCGATTACATGGGTTTCCCCGTATGTAGCGAAAATTTCGTAGCGCCGCGTAGAGCCCGGTTTCGAAAGTGTTAATGTCCGCACGTGAGTTAAAACTATTCAAAGAGTCAATAGATATAACTATGACGTTGAAATATCGGGAGCTCGACAAAAATCAAAAAGGTGATCATGGTCTATATCCCGGTCAATGTAAGTCTAATGAAAGTAACCGTAAATCATTCAAAACTCTTACAGCCAATCAATATAAACACTGGGCGTCTGTATGGTCTACTTTACCCAAAATTCCATTTTCAGTTTTTTTTTCATATGTCCTAAAATTTTGGATATATAATTGCTACACCTTATCTATAGTCTACTTGTAGCGCAAGGCTAACCTTTGTTTACCTACTACTTCAGGTGCCGTAGCCGAATGGCATTTCTGCGACGCGAAACGAAAACGAAACGCCGCGAAACGTAGTCTGGCTCTGTCGCGCCAATACGCAAGAGCGATAGAGATAGATCGTTTCGTTTCGTGAGCGTTTGTGCCATTCGGCTACGTACCCAGTTTAGTTATTATGATTTGAACGTGTATCATTTTGTGGCAAAAATAGGTGACCACTAGATATTGTAGGTATACCAAAAATAAAGACATTTATATTTCTTATTTTTCATTAATCTTAAACATATGCAAAACAACTCTAAAGCGAGAGGCTTCATTTCTCGTTTCGACTAAAATATCCCTAGCCTAGACCTAAGGCCCCAATACCTACACCTATGAATGACTAAATTTATAAGGACTAGGACATGATGGCAAACATATAAATATACTAGAGACTCCCTTAGACCATTTAAAATGCAGTATTTACCCTTAATATTACACGATAATTATCCATGCAACGCTAGAGTTTAAGTATAAGTTTTACGAGTACTAACTATAGGGAAATTAAGTTTATATTTCAAAAATAACGACGACGATTTTCAATTCAAGATGACAAAGTAATTTGAGGCTACATAGGTACCATAATAATAAGTACCTAGGAAAAATCGATTGAAATTCTTCGTGAAAGTTTATATATTCATAATTATGTATACTTAGAAGTTTGAATATTAGATATAGGTATTTTTGTACCATATTAATAATAAAAGTGTCATCCGGTGTTGCCCTTGAGCCATCTTGGATGTCGCTTTTTGTGGGGGCCCATCTTGTGGGGACGAGTCACCGTCTGCCGGAAATAAAATTGGATACCGTTTTATTAGGCAGGCGTCCGGTTTTTTATCCATAGCCCAGTATTTAGTCCATCACTTTCATCAAAATAGACCAGTTCATTTTAGATTCCATTAACTCTCAAATAGTCCTTACACCCTGGCGGGTGTTGCCTCTGCGTGTGTCCCATGATACGGGCAAGGGCAACATCCGCTCGGTGTACCCCTTACATTTCATTAAAGTGTCGAAAGGGCCTCTACGCGTTGGCTTCGGCCCCGCGCACGCCTCCCAAAGGTCCGGAACACCATTGTTCCGTGATGGGAAAGACATACAGAAAAAGTGTCATTAACTTAAACCCTAACCGATTCTAACTTAGAAATTATAACTTATTTATTACACGATAAAAGTTAAAACTTTCATGGCAAATGAAATTTCAACCATTATAACGGGACCGAGCATATGAGATACGCTAATGCACAAAATATTGTTATTGATTCTTAAAACAAACGAGACAAACATAATATATACAATAGATTCAGAAAGAGAAACACATTCAAAACAGGCGTGCAGTAAATTTAACAACAGAGACAACCGATAATAAACAGCTAATTCATATACAATACAATTCAACATTTCCAGTAAGTACCAAAGTGTCTAGTTTTGTGTATTCTATCACACTTCATGTGTTATGGCACTAGACTAATTTTAAGTTGTATTTAACACATTCACTCACTACTATACAAAAAAACGGCGCCTGCTTGAATAACGAGAACCCGCGCAGCGGGTCATCCGAGCAAAGTTTACGAGTGCCTAGCCGGGTTCTTGGTGACGAACGTGTTACATAAAAAAAATTATTACTTAGTTGTCTCTGGTTAATGCGAATCGGAAGTGCTTACACGTCACAATCACGAGACTTTTGTGCATATATTGATAACTAATATGACTGAGTTTTAGGCTTTTAGAATCTACGTTTTAAGTGATAATTAGTTGTCAAAGATCAAATACGGTAAAAGGAGCAATACCTTACTATCACAACTAACAGAGCCTCCCTTACGATATCTGATCTTAATAAGACTATTTTCAAAGCGTAAGAACGATCACAAATCATTTCAGACATTACAACTTTTTAAGTGCGACCAAAACAGTAGATTACGATAGAAGTGCGTAAAAAGGAAGTTCGAATTTCCTTTTTGCACGTGTATCGTACGACGTTTTTCAGTACAGATGGCCCTCCGAAGTTTCGACCTGACATAATAATGAACCACTTCTCGCACTAGTGAGCGTAGTGCGTAAAAAGAACACCGTCTGTGCTGAAAACTAATATGATCGTTTTCAATATGCTTTGACAACAAACAAACTTTTTAGTATGTACTCTGCTCACATTGATTTGTTTGGTATACTAACTCTATTTTTATATGAAATATATTAGATTATCAATCGGGCTTGTATTTGAGTGCACTTAGTTATATTTATCTTAATGCACACAGAGTACCTACTGTATTTAGCACGTGCTCGATATACGGTTTATTTCCAGTAGTTACCTTTAGTTCTAAAAAAACATACGAAATATTGTCTACTGTTCCAGCAGTAGAATATTTATGAGCCCATAATTGTGAGTGTGCACGGGAAAACGTCCCACTTTGTTGATTGCTATAAAGCCGCTTTGTCAGTTTATTCGTATAAAGATACAAGTAATTTTCGCCTTAATGGTAACCGACAAAATAGGACGTTTTACTAAACATATAAGCATAAAAGTGTCTTTTTATGTCAACACGCGAAGAGAAATATCTCTGTTGGTATATGAATTCACACTAAAAATACGATAAAATTATAATATAATTGTGTGTGAATGTGTTTAGTAAAACGTCCCACTTTGTCGTTTACCATTAAGGCGAGATTTACTTGTGTCTTTATATTAATAAACTGACAAAGCGGCTTTATAACAATCGACAAAGTGGGACGTTTTCCAGTGCACACTCACAAATCTTTTTCAAAGTGCATATTAAAACGTTGTGAAAGTCGGTGACACAATTAAAAACTTGGTTATCGGATAAAAATTGCTATTACCAATAACTATAGGATTCTGAGCTTTGGGCTAACTACTGAAAATAATCCAATGAATAGATGATGTTTATAGATGATGGATGAATATCAGATGAATATCGGATGAATATCAGATTGGGTGCCACTTGAAGCTTCATTCAGGTCACAGAGAGCATTTGGGCGCTTGCTGTTTCCTAGAAGTTAGTAAAAACAGTGTTAAATGTCTTCTAACATGTGCCAAACATGTAAACCAATACTTTTAACTTCTCCAGGTTTTTTTATTACTTTGAATATCATCACTACTTTAAAAAAAACTTGTATCTTCGTCTGTCAATGAAAAGAAAATTGTAGTAAGTATGTATGGAATGCATATAGACTTACTGCGTTTTAACTTTGAGGAACAGCGTGAGATACGAGATTTTTTAAAAGTAGTGACGATATAGTGTTACGTATCATTCAAATCAGGTACAATGATATGCTACACGAGGAAGGCAGCAAAAATATTTGACGCAATTTAATTTATAGAGCCTAAAGAGCTTATCATATATTTTTGCGACCTTCGCAGAGTATTATTGCAGGTAACTTAACAATTAATCGAGATTATCGAGAATGATTTTTCTTAATTGTAAACCTATAAATCATGTCAATAAAAACAGTGAAACTTGTTAAGGTTTGCCTTACAAAAAATTTCATCGCTGGGAGTTAATAGTAAGAAGGTCCATTGGGGTGATTTTGTAAAACAATGTTAAAAACACATACATTTTCGCAATGCTTAAAATTTTAGACATATATGTGTTGTCATAACTCATAACATACACGTTCTTATTACATATAATATAATATTAAATATTTTCTCAGTTACCCCTATACACCTTAACTGTTTTACATCTTTGGCCACTTCTACTAAAGACTTGATACAAGTATATATAAAAAAACACACACTTCATTTCAACTTGTACCTATTACTTGTACTTATTTTAAATGCGAATAAAGAATTATGAATTATTATACCTATAGTTTTTCTTAAGCTCATCATATAAAACATGGTAGAAACTTTAAAAATACACCTGTAATAAAAAGGTGCTTTGAAAAAAAATATTAGTTAGAGAAGTATGAAAATTAATTATAACACAAAACGGAAGACGCAAAGAATAAATATTTATTAACATTTTATGTACATAAGTAACATTCTCAAAATAAAAACGTATCAAAAGTACAACATATAAAACCAATGTAAACTTCTTGATTCCACAGCGGTTAGTAAATGCTAATATTCTTAGGAGCAAATCTGCAAAATGCAAGGAAGGAGAAGGTTAGGAGGGGTTTAGTAAACTGAAAAACATTTGCCCTTTTTGTATCTGTCATATCGTAAAAAAATAGAAACAATTTATTTACGATAAAGTGAAAAAACTACACAAAGAAATGATCGACAGAAAACTATTTAAGTACACATAACTTCACAAAAGGTACTAAGTCTGACCAGAAAATTTTGGATGCACCCCATCTAGCGGAATTTCATTAGAACTATTTTCTTCATAATATACTCAACTGTCATCGCATAAATGAAAATGACAACGCCTTCTTGACAATACTCGTATTTTTATTTATTTTATATAGGTCTGGCGTTAAGAGATTGATCACTTAGTAAAGTGATCAACCTCTTTTGAAAAACGAAAACACAAAATATTAGGGCAAAAGTTTTACAGCGATAAAAAGGGATGAAAATCTGTTAATCTTAAAAATATACAGGATGGAACACATAAGGACTAAATAATGGAATAATAGGACAATGAAAAATACTTTACTCGAAAATATAATTTATTCCACGAGTCTACCATTAAGAATGGATAAAACATTTGTCTTTTATAATAAAGCAAAACGTGCATAGTATAGTTAAAGTGGGTTGTAAAGATATAATAATCGATTCTTTGTACATATAATAATATTTACTAATATTGTACTTATCGTCTACTTTCAACTCACAACATCAATAAAATGTTATCTGGACTAACAACCACTCGAACTTGTTCATTTACGTTCCGAAACTAGATAACATGTTAGCTTATTCGACAGATAATACGTCTGATTAAACTACTACACCGTGGGCAAGAATAACCGACAATATATAACCACAAAGTCATAGGCTATAGAAACGAACAAAAGGTAGTCGCTCCCATGTGAATAAAAGAGACGGAATGACAGTGAGAGTAATTTTTCCATTTTTTCCTTTAATATAAAAATGTTTAGAATCGTTAGCAGACGTTTCTGCTTAATAAAAATTAATTTAGTGAGAGTAAGTTTTAGTTCGTCGCCGAGCGATTATATTTTATTCGTTTCTATCACCAGAAGCTCATCGCTTTCTCGCTTTTGGTCGGTCTAGTGTCTTATGCATGATCGGAACACAATGTATGAACATCTCCTGTGCCGATTTTTTTTTCAAATAGCTTTCTCGTTGGATCCGCTTTCCGGAATACAAGCGCTTAAATGATACGATATGTAATTGAAATATTATTTAGAGACGCTTTGGCAACACCATGTTAACACAAGTTAAACTTGAGTAAGTGAAGCAAAGGTCATTTATATATATTTTATATAGCATACCATAAATTTTAAAAAATATAGACGATAAAAATATATTCCTAATTTGCAAAATATATAAGTATCTATAGATTGCCACACCTACTATTATGGCTACACTACAAATTGTCAGTTTTTATAACTTGACCTAAGATTTTTTTTCACAACACCTTTTTTTTTGCCGTATTATAAAGCGTGTCATAAGTCGTTATTGCTTCGCAGTGAGAGGACTAGCAATATGGCACATTTAGCCTAAGAAGTTTTAAACGCACATTCACTTATATTACCTAATTATAACTAATTTAAAAGGGCAAGATTGGCGCTGTCTATATTTAATATTATTTACTCTTTTACCAATCCAACTAATATTAGTTTAAAAGTATATATACATTAAATGGATACATGTATAGTAGTTACGTATGTATTCTGTTGCCTGTAGCATTCGTAAGGTTGTTAGAATAATAGTATTGACGCGATTCATTTAATGTAGGTATTTTAACCGTAGAGACTATACAAATGCATTTCTTATACATAACTACCTATATTATATAAGTATTCCATATATTTTATCCATGGGTTAGATTTTGTCGGTATAATATGGCCCACGGCGTATATTACCTATTCGACAGCGATCGACATATACATATATTATAAGACAACAGGTGTCAGTAACTTGTAACAATCATTAAATAATACAACATGCTTTAATTAACAACAATCAGCGAATCGTATGACTGGGGCTATGATTCACCGTTTCATACATATATGCTGAAGGTATTGCGTGAAGCGAAATTAGTAAAGGCAGACAAGAAAACGCGTGCGAATCAAACGAAAAAATATAGCGTTAAAAAAGTAGCTTTCACTCGGAATAGAGCCGAGTCTACCGCAAACTTAATTCAGAATTCTGCAAAATGCAAGGAAGTAGAAAATTGAAGTTTCTTTATCTATCATTATGCTCTTGATAAATTATTTTTAGTAATTTAAGCTGTATAAATTTCGATTTCCGATGTTCACGGTCCCTGAACGTAAGTCAGGGTTAGCACATGATTGCGGCGAGAGTATGTCGCCGCGAGATAGACTACCCGTCCTTATGTCATTAATACAGTTAGAAGAAGACGTGTCATCTATCTCGCGGCGACATACTCTCGCGGCAATCATGTGCTAGGCCTACTGGTTTTATAAAAGCAGTACGTTACAATTTTACCTTCAAAACTAGTTACACATGGCCAATGACGACATAAATATTGTTAAATTTCGGCCGATAAATTTGTAAATTTAGAAAATAGACAAGTTAAAATAAACCCTGGCTGTAGTGATTCTACGATTTTAACATGCTATGACATTTTTGTTTGACTGCACAAGTTTTTATACTAGTGTTTTTACATCACTTTCATGGGAACTTTTTTACAAATTGCAGAAGATTTAAGCAATGTTATTCCTAGAAATATCACATAATCGGATCATTTTTGCACTAAGTTTCATACTGTGTAAAAATTTATATTAAATGATCGTTATTAAATAGTTTTTGACTTATTTCATCACAAAGCTGATTTATTCATTACTGTAAACAGAAATCATGCTCAAAAAATTTCACACGCAAATATAAACGTTTCATGTAAATACGTCACAACTAGGCTTATATCCCAATTAAATAACCAAAAAACCAAAAACTTTCCATGAAAGTGATATGGAAACGCTCTAATATCCCTGGTTCCACTATCTACCACCACCGCTATCATATCAGAGGCAGCGAATCAATAACGGCACCTAGCCCAGTCATCCCGAAGTATAACCAACAAATCTAAGTACTAGCACCCTGTAAATGATACTAACGACGGGGAGTAGCGGGGAAATGGTTACTATATCCTACGGAAAGGCTTAGCACAAGATATTTCGGTCATTGAACCGCATGTGACTATCCATATCGAACGCGACTAGTTAGGTACAGCCGGCGTATCATGCTGCCAATTTTATCACTTATCCACGTGGATAAAGCATCCGTCACGCTTTAGCAAGTATGTCAGTGTGAGAGTGACGGATGTCTTATCCACGTGGATAAGTGATAAAATTGGCAGCATGATACGCCGGCTGCCGGATAAGACATAAGTCACTCTCACACTGACATACTTACTAAAGCGTGACGGATGCTTTATCCACGTGGATAAGTGATAAAATTGGCAGCATGATACGCCGGCTGGTCCCAAAAAGCGAGGAAGCGATGACATCGGTGACAGAATCGAACAAAAGATAGTCGCTCCCGTGTAAATAAAAGAGAGAGAGTGAGCGATTTATAGTTCATCGCTCGGCTCGCTCGCGCTACCATCGCGTCTCTTTTATTTACACGGGAGCGCATATCTTTTGTTTGTTTCCATCGCTTTTGGTGGGACCAGTGCCTTATATTGCTATCCCACACTGTCATTAATAGCTATCGACATTAACGAAACAATCGAAACATCGATCTAACTCGAGAAAATCGATAGTAACAAAGGGGTCAATGTACGAAATTGCTAATGCCAAGCATTTTTCCTTTAGTAAAAAAGATATAGTCTGAGAAACAAATCGTGTTTCGAATTTGACAGCTGATATTGATGCCGCTACATGACCACATATCTTACACGGTAATTTTTGGTTACCATAAGTTAATGATTCATATGTTAAGGCTTATATATTTTAGTTGCCTTCTGGGGTGTTTTTCTTAGAGTATACTGTTTCTACAAATAATAACTATCCCTCTTACTCCCCGACACCTAAATACATGTAATGTAGTGTGCATGCCGGTTAAGCTCTTCTACTGTATACTATGGCTTATGTATAATTCACACATGTATCTTACTGAAGTCAAAGGAACTTAAACCGTCTACAATCAGTTACATTCCCAACGTTATAAAAAATAACTAACCATGAATACAACTAGGGAACAAATCAAATTATATTATTGAATATTTTTGATTTATTCTTTTTTCAAGTAGTCACACTACTACCTACTTATATATATAAATTATAAAACGATCGATTCGATTCCCGGCTCGGCCACCAGTAGGCCTTGTCGTTTTTTCTTTCGTGTATATATTAAAATATATTATTATAGGACAAGGAAGTGTGCTGAGATGACGAAAGATATAGAGGAATGGAAGAGGCAGACGAGTAACGTTTTATCGACCCCACATAACGTGGGATAAGGGCAGGAAGAAGAGATTGACAATCATATTACAATCTCTTTCGCTTCTTTTGGTTTGTGGTTATTCTGTATATCTCTAGAGACGTAACTGCTGTGTATACGGGGAAAATCACTTTGACTCCAGCCGGCCTATTACGCTTCCAATTTTATCACTTATCCATGTGGATAAATTATACGTCACGCTTTGACAAGTATGTCAGATAGTGACAGATGTTTTATCCAGACCCTTTAACACAACTCGCGTTGTCGCGCGCGAGTCCATACTTGAAGTCGCGCTTGATTTATAGAGTCGCGCGCGACAAGGCAAGTTGTATGGATAAGGGGTATGGATAAGTGATAAAATTGGAAGCATAATACGCCGGGAGTAATAGTGTGATACGTGATATAAGCTCAGCTTACATGTGCTCGGGGTGGCTTTTGATGCAGTCGATGAAATCGCTCGGTTTCAGCTCGCCACGGCAAATGCGGAACACCGAGGTGAACAGGGGGAATCTGGAATACGGACATTTTTATATTACATAAAAAAAAATGAAAAATGAAAATGAAATATTTATTTTTCAAGTAGGCATATTACAATGCGCATATGAACGTCAAATAAAGCTACGCCGGCTCTAACCCTACGCCTCAGCCTCGAGAAGATTTCAGTCCCCCCTCAGTTGGGAGGGGGGTATCCACTATGGGACCGGCAAGAAACTCGGCGGGCAACTTCTTTTCAAAACATTACATCTTATAATTAACATGCATTCAATAACAAGATACAATTTAACATGCAAAAGTATTCATCAAAGAATATGAACAGACTAGGTACTCTATGGAAATTAATTTCAATAAATTATATTATTGCTTAATAATACGTCGTTCTTCTTCAGAGAAAACATATCAAATTGTCACAGAAGAAAAAGATAATATGAATATAAAAATAAAATATATATGAGTATAAAAGCTGTGAAATTCATTATTATTATCTAATCAACTTTTTCGCGCCTGTTATTGCCATGGTTAGGGTCCCCTGAGTCACGCTGGTTTTATGCAAAATAGGGAACTTGACTGTAGTTAAAATTAAATATTTTATAACGCACGAAATAAAGCATCACATAATTATAAGAAAAATATGGACAGAAGTTATTTTTAAATCCAATTTCTATTTAATAAGTCTGATAGAAATATATAAAGTAACTGAGTTGACCGTGGCGTCACTCAATTCGATTTCATATAAATTCCATATTAATAAGTCGTTCAAATTCGTTTTGACAGTTCTTAAAAAGAAGCTGTTTTGACTAGGAGGCAAGTAGCCCATTATGCTACTGAAATTATGCAAGCATGCATGTAGTCCATGTTTGTAGGTGGCAAATTAAGGAAAGGGCTTGTTAACACCAGAAAAATGCATGTTTGCATAGTTTAAGTAGCATAATTTTGCATAAAACCAGCGTGACTCAGGGGACCGTAACCATGGCAATAACAGGCAAGGGAAGGTTGATTCACCCATCTAATTATTTATTCATTATAAACAATTACACGCCAACCGGGAATAACTCGGAATTGCGAGCGGAGGCAGAAGTAGAAATGAGTAATTTACTGCACCCGAAATCCAAAGTAAGTTTTCTAGGTCAGTTTTTTAGCTTATTAATATAAGTTTGAGAAAAGCACTTTACATTCATCGACGTGAAAATGGCTTACTTCAGCCTGTAAGCCCTTCTTTCCCGACGTAAATAATGTACTAAGAAGTATTAAGTTTGCGATTCACCTGGGTGGTCTAGTGGTAAAGACGTTAGCCGCGTAAGCTGAAGACCCGGGTTCGATTCCCGGCTCGGCCACCAGTGGGCCTTGTCGTTTTTTCTTTCGTGTATGATATCTATTTCAATTCATTGTAAGTCCGATTCGGAAGTTTTCTTTCAAAAGAATCCAATATAAAACAAGCTCATTATTAGTCCGTTTTCGCATTATCCGATCCGATATCGGAAGTCGGGAGAATTTCAATAGAAAAAATCCAAGATGGCGCCTGTAATGTATGGAATATCGGTCCGACATCCGATATCGGATCGGACAATGTGAAAACGCACTTACGTGTAAAGTATATGAATAGTGCAATCAAACTAAATCTCTTGTCGTCGGATGGCCTCCACTTACATTACGTGGATACACGCCAAGATCAACTATTTCTGTACTGTGATAATTGAAGCAATGTAATACAATACATAAGTACATACAGTTTGTTGTTTTGTTTATAATATTTAGGGTTTAATAGGAAAAGCAAGCCACTACAGGGTGTGAGCGAGACACCTGTTATAGGTCTGTCCCGCCCACAACCCTGCACTTACTTGGCTTCCATATTCTTGTTGGCCAGCATATGGTTGACCTCCTCAGCGGGGATGGGGCCCTGCAGTTTCTGTCCGTTGTGCATTTCGTCTTCCGACTCCTTGTTGAAGTGAGCGAGACACCTACACACGTACATATCGCTGTCTCACTTACTTGGCTTCCATATTCTTGTTGGCCAGGATATGGTTGACCTCCTCAGCGTTGATGAGTTCCTGGTCCCTGCAGTTTCTGTCCGCTCCTACTCCTAAATCCAGGTACCAACCGCTACATGTCTGAGTGAGACATCTACACACGTATATAGCGCCGTCTCACTTACTTGGCTTCTATATTCTTGTTGGCCAGCCTATGGTTGACCTCCTCAGCGGTGATGGGTCCCTGGTCCCTGCATCTCGTCTCTCCTTGATGGAGCAAGCCACAACAGGGTGCGACCAAGATAACTATAATCTCTCCTGCTCAGAAGCCTACTTACTTGGCTTTCATATTCTTGTTGGCCAGCATATGGTTGACCTCCTCAGCGGTGATGAGTCCCTGGTCCCTGCAGTTTCTGTCCGGTCCTACTCCTAAATCAAGCTACCAACCGCGACATGTCTGAGTGAGACATCTACACACGTATATAGCGCCGTCTCACTTACTTGGCTTCCATATTCTTGTTGGCCAGCATATGGTTGACCTCCTCAGCGGTTATGGGGCCCTGCAGCTTCTGTCCGCTCCTACTCCTAAATCAAGCTACCAACCGCTACATGCCTGAGTGAGACATCTACACACGTATATAGCGCCGTCTCACTTACTTGGCTTCCATATTCTTGTTGGCCAGCCTATGGTTGACCTCCTCAGCGGTGATGGGTCCCTGGTCCCTGCATCTCGTCTCTCCTTGATGGAGCAAGCCACAACGGGGTGCGACTAAGATAACTATAACCTATCCTGCTCAGAAGCCTACACTTACTTGGCTTTCATATTCTTGTTGGCCAGGATATGGTTGACCTCCTCAGCGTTGATGAGTTCCTGGTCCCTGCAGTTTCTGTCCGCTCCTACTCCTAAATCCAGGTACCAACCGCTACATGTCTGAGTGAGACATCTACACACGTATATAGCGCCGTCTCACTTACTTGGCTTTCATATTCTTGTTGGCCAGCCTATGGTTGACCTCCTCAGCGGTGATGGGTCCCTGGTCCCTGCATCTCGTCTCTCCTTGATGGAGCAAGCCACAACAGGGTGCGACCAAGATAACTATAACCTCTCCTGCTCAGAAGCCTACACTTACTTGGTTTCCATATTCTAGATGGCCAGCCTATGGTTGACCTCCTCGGCGGTGATGAGTCCCTGGTCCCTGCAGTGTCTGTCCGCTCCTACTCTTGAATCAAGCTCCCAACCGTTACATGTCTGAGTGAGACATCTACACACGTATATAGCGCCGTGTCACTTACTTGGCTTCCATATTCTTGTTGGCCAGCCTATGGTTGACCTCCTCAGCGGTGATGGGTCCCTGGTCCCTGCATCTCGTCTCTCCTTGATGGAGCAAGCCACAACGGGGTGCGACTAAGATAACTATAACCTCTCCTGGCCCCTATTTCTCCATCTTGACAAATGTCGGCGACATATGTCGGCTGACAATCCGACACATTGTCGACGACATGTGACAATCTCATAGAAAAATTGTGACAGTTGTCCCCGACAAATGTTTCGTGAAACAGAGGTCAACTTTTCCAAGTTGACACTTTTGTCGAAATGTCGCTAATTCTTGACAGGACTTTAGAGAGCGGTCGAGAATTTCTTGACAATTGTCGAGTTTTAGGGATAGTTGCAAAATGGCGTTATATAATTATACCTAGATATTTTTCTGGCACGAACGAAGTGACACTAGTGACTTTTAGTATAAGCTTGCTTGCTTTTAGTATAAATTTGCTTCCTTCCGATATTTAGTCCATAGATAACTTACATTATAATATGTCATTAATTATTAAAATTATGTCGTTAATTATTGCCCTGACTTTTGAGTAGTTTTATGTGCTCTGCCTACCCCGTTTAGGGAATATGGACTTGAATTTATGTGTATATAACATAAAAGGTTAAAAACAAATTTCAAATGTTTGTAAATAAATTGACAATAATAATAAAAAGAACCACATTTTAATAGTTTACATAATTTCTTACATGATTATTCAAGATTTTATGTATAGATATTATCATTGGGGGTAATTAATAACCTTATGTTATGTAAGGCTATTTGTCGATAAACGGATTGTCGATGTTTTTGTTTTGTCGAATACTAACAACGACGTTCGTGCCAGAAAAATATCTAGGTATAAATATTATATACTATATATTATACTTTGTGGTTATAGTTCAAATGGATTAGGTAGTATTTTCGATAAAATATTCTAGTCAGCTTAGGTTTTTTCTTGCTTACAATATCGTTTTCAACCAATTCACACAAAAATTAACAAATTATATTAGTACCTAAACCTTCCTTATTCAAATACTTTTGTGATAGATGAAAACCATAAGAAAATGTGTTTAGTCGTTTTTGAGTTAATATCCCTAAGTTTAAAGATATATATTTTGGTGGGGTTTAAAGTATTATTTATTTTATGTTTAGCGTACTCTTTGGTTATTTGATAACATATAAAACGTCCGTGATTAAATTACCCTAATGTTATAAATTAAACACGTTCACGTTACAAAAATATGACTATTTAAAAAAGAAAAGATAGTTTATTTATAATTATACCTATAAAACATTACGCGTCTACGTTTAAGAAAGTAAAAATATTTTTTTATTAAAAGTTCCATGAGACTACCCGACGAGTACCCGTTAGCTAATAGATATTTACTATTTTGGTACTTCGGTAGCGACACATTTGCTTTTATATATGGCCGGTATGGATGATTTATTATTTTTGATGGCAAGAAAAAAAAATAGCTAAGATAACCGCTCGCCGCAGACATAACACGACGAATTTGAAATGGATTTTCATGATGCCGAATGTTACCTATAGCGAATCCATACTAATATTATAAATGGGAAAGTGTGTGTGTATGTTTGTCTGTCCGTCCTTCACAGCAAAACGGAGCGACAAATTGTCTTGATTTAAAAAAAAAAACATTTATTTCAGACTCAAGGTCCATAAACGGTTAGTAGAACATTAAAACTCTAAAGAACTAATATTAGTGTTAGTAAGACATTTCCTAATGAAGACTTAAAAAACCGGCCAAGAGCGTGTCGGGCCACGCTCAGTGTAGGGTTCCGTAGTTTTCCGTATTTTTCTCAAAAACTACTGAACCTATCAAGTTCAAAACAATTTTCCTAGAAAGTCTTTATAAAGTTCTACTTTTGTGTTTTTTCATATTTTTTTAAACAGTCATATGGTTCAAAAGTTAGAGGGCCCGGGGACACACTTTTTTTTCCTTTAGGAGCGATTATTTCCGAAAATATGAATATTATCAAAAAACGATTTTAGTAAACCTTTATTCATTTTTAAATACCTATCCAACAATATATCACACGTTAGGATTGCAATGAAAAAAAGGTACTCCCCACTTTACGTGTAGGGGGGGTACCCTAATAAAACATTTTTTTCACCTTTTATTTTTGCACTTTGTCGGCGTGATTGATATACATATTGGTACCAAATTTCAGCTTTCTAGTGCTAACGGTCACTGAGATTATCCGCGGACGGACGGACGGACGGACGGACAGGCGGACAGACAGACATGGCGAAACTATAAGGGTTCCTAGTTGACTAAGGAACCCTAAAAACTAAAACAATTCAAACTTAAAACCTACATAGCGACAGCGTGCAGCATTTGCCATCGGTTGAGCATGGGGCCATTTTCACGTGGAGATAGTTGAAGGGATGGAGAGTGACATAGGCTACTTTTGGTAAAAGCTAGTATAGGTATAAAGTACCGGGCAATGATAGTACATTAAGTATGACACAAATGTGCTAGTTTGGTCAATGTCAATACACATGAAGTGATATTGTGCGTGCAAGCGAAGCGAGTGCGCATAAGAGAGCCAATGTGTGTAATTTTTATTTATTTAAAACCTGTGTTTAAAACATAATTATGAATATGTGGTTCGTAGATCAACAAATCCTATCTAAGTAAATGACCAATGCACATGTGTTTCATACGTTTTACGAAAAAACAAACAAAATTTACATATTAATTAGATTTTATTGGCTAAAACAGTTAGTAAAAGTCCAAAATGTGACACGTTGTCCGCCCCACCCGGCGCTTGCTCCACGGATATAATGTGAGTGTGACCAATTTTAAATGGAGCCGTATCCATGTTGTTAGCGGCTAGTTTCAATATCAAGTCTATCGGGTTATCATACAATACCCGTAACACAAGTGCGGTAGTGTAATAAAAAGCCACACAGTGTAATTTCTTATGAGCCTAAAAACGGTTCAATAATATCATTGTTATGAGCAAGTGTGTTGAAATAGTACATTTCGATACAAGTGCGATTAATAAGAAATTCTAAAAACGAGTGGCGATAAAAGTGGCGTTACACGTTCATACAAAAAAATCAAAAAATGTGATAAATAACATTATATTTATTATATTATATACCTACCGGTCATAAATTTAATACAACCCGGTACTGTACACGTAACGTCAAGCGTAAAAAAAATATGGGTATACAGTCGAGTTTATAAATATGTGCACATTTTTCACCTTATTGCAACGAGTTAAGGTGAAGAAATGTACACATATTATTATTAATAAACTCGACTGTACACATCTTACCCAAAAATATGTCCCATAGCATCTCAGTCCGGTGTGATAAGAGCGTAGTATATGAGACATATTTATGAGACGATTATTTCGATACCTATTTTTGCACTTGACTGTACTATAGCAGCAAGAAGAGCGCGATTACTATATTTGTCTCGCATTAATAATTTGCGCGTATAATTAGAACGACGCGACGCAGGTACATTGCGGTCCTACTTAGTTGACCGGTTTTTTCTGTCTACGGGTTAATTTATCGTGTGACAATTGTAGATTTTGGTGAAACCAAAACAATATGTCAATGTCAATTTTTCTTGACATATGTCGGATTGTCACGATGGAGAAATAGGGGCCTGCTCAGAAGCCTACACTTACTTGGCTTTCATATTCTTGTTGGCCAGCATATGGTTGACCTCCTCGGCGGTGATGAGTCCCTGGTCCCTGCAGTTTCTGTCCGCTCCTACTCCTAAATCAAGCTACCAACCGCTACATGTCTGAGTGAGACATCTACACACGTATATAGCGCCGTCTCACTTACTTGGCTTCCATATTCTTGTTGGCCAGCATATGGTTGACCTCCTCAGCGGTGATGGGTCCCTGGTCCCTGCATCTCGTCTCTCCTTGATGGAGCAAGCCACAACAGGGTGCGACCAAGATAACTATAATCTCTCCTGCTCAGAAGCCTACTTACTTGGCTTCCATATTCTTGATGGCCAGCCTATGGTTGACCTCCTCGGCAATGAGTCCCTGGTCCCTGCAGTTTCTGTCCGCTCCTACTCCTAAATCAAGCACATGTCTGAGTGAGACATCTACACACGTATATAGCGCCGTCTCACTTACTTGGCTTCCATATTCTTGTTGGCCAGCATATGGTTGACCTCCTCAGCCGTGATGGGGCCCTGCAGCTTCTGTGGGTTGAGCATCTCATCTAACTCCTTGATGTTTGATGAATCTCCCAATCGCTACTTGTCTGAGCGAGACATCTACACACGTATATAGCGCCGTCTCACTTACTTGGCTTCCATATTCTTGTTGGCCAGCATATGGTTGACCTCCTCAGCGGTGATGGGGCCCTGCAGCTTCTGTCCGTTGAGCATTTCGTCTTCTAACTCCTTGATGGAGCGGCCTGTCTTCACGAACGCTTCTGCCACTCGCCTGTTCCTGCCACCTGTTTGGGACAAAAGAAGATGGTAAGAAATGGGTACATACTATTTATATAGGATTTACAATCTACATACTAAGAATCAATTTTTTAGCGCCACCTATAGATACTATCATAACTACACCGATGATGCCTACTAGAGATGGGCCGAATATTCGGTAAATATTCGGTATTAGGCATATTCGGCAAGTTTTTCAATGTTCGTATTCGGCCGAATAGTTCGGTTATGTTGCCGAATATTAACCGAATCAACAAAGTAAATAAAAAGCGTAAGTTGTTTCGTAATTCATCGGATAATGATATCCTATTTCAGCATTCTAAGGAACCCCCAAAGGGAGTTGTAAATGCGTTAAAATATAAGTACCTACAATAATTATATGTAAAAAAGTAAAAATAACGTAGCCGAAACAAAACCAAATTTTTCTTATGCACTATATTATAGGAACATTTAAGAGCCTTAGTACCCATTACCAATCATTGAAGTTTTTAACTCTTAAGCCAGGATTTCAAATATGGTGGAACCGAATATTCGGTTCGGTAACAACTGAACCGAATGTTCGGCCGTATATTCGTATTCGGCAAAGTCCATATTCGGCCCATCTCTAATGCGCCTACAATTTTTTTTTAAGACGATACGGTAGGGATCAATTCTCCATACAAACGCTCTCGACTATTTCCTCCCTGGTTTTTGAAGATAGAGCAATGATTTTTTCAACACAGATTGTTATTATTTTTATCTGTGTCGGACCGTTTTGATTTTTTTGATATTCTGCTTTTTAAAGATTCTAGAGCCAATCAAAAAATTCCAAAATCGGCCTTTTTCATTGTGGCGCAAAAAAAGGTGTGATACTCAAGATTGGTAACAATTAACCAAAAAAGCTAAACGGTCTGACATAGATTATTTCATTGTTATACAGATTCTCAAATTTCGTTCCGATTGATTAGGTTTTGAAGGAGGAAAAAGTCGAGAGCGGAACCTCGATTTTAAAGATTTTTTTTAAATATTTTTTGACTGAGTTGTTCTTAATGGACAATTTTTTTTCGATAAATCTAGTTAATAACACTTGTATATTCAACTAAAATTCCCAAGTTAAAAGGGGAGCTCCTTTCCATTTTAGCATTTTCGCTACAGTATCCTCTTAAATGTGTATTGGCGTGATATCAGGATGTTCAAATAAAGAAGAATGTCATTTGTTCTTATAAAAAATAAAGACACGCAAAAATATTTGGGGAAAATATGATTTTGGCCACTTCCAGCACCTCTAGCACATGATGGCCGCGGGAGTATGTCGCCGCGAGATAGATGCCACGTCTTCTTCTAACTGTATTAATGACATAAGGACGGGTAGTCTATCTCGCGGCGACATACTCCCGCGGCCATCATGTGCTAGGCCTACAGGCTGCGAAAGAGCGCCATCTAGTTTTAAGCCTAAAAGGCCCATACATTACAGGGGTACGCTTTTTTGTATGGGCTTTGTCTGTCCCTTTATCATCCTTCGTTGACACTAAGACTCTTTGCCAATAAAAAAGGGGGCAGTTTTGTGTGAAAAGTCATCTTTTACACGTTTCATTTTGCCTTTTCTACCGACGTGGATATGCCAAAGTACGTTTCTGAAAGCGACGGAACGGAAGGACGGTAGCAGTATATAAACATATGGAGATCTCACTGATTTAACGATACTTTATAATATAGGGAATTGTGCTCTATTTTTATTTACATAAATAATAAATACGAATAGGAAATTCCATTGTTCGGTCAAATAACAAAATAGATAAAGCTACAAACAGATTTATATACGGAATAAACATACAAAGCCCAAGGATTTTAGTTACGGTTCCAATATTTTCTCACACTTTTCTGTATCCTTAATTTTGAGTTTGCTGTGTATCCATACTAATATTACAAATGGGAAAGTGTGTGTGTCTGTTTGTTTGTCCGTCGTTCACGGCAAAACGGAGCGACGATTTCGACGTGATTTTTTAAGTGGAGATATTTGAAGGGGTGGAGAGTGCCATAGGCTACTTTTTGTCTTTTTCTAACGCGAGGGAAGCCGCAGGCAAAAGCTAGTGGTTACAGAAAACGTGTAATAAAAATCCAAACAAGTAATTACATACATTTACAACTGTAATAATACAAGCCTACCGAGTGGTAAACAAGAATAAAGCAATAAGGCGTGTTGACAGCCAGATTTAGATATCGTACGGCGTCGATTGATGTCTATCAATAAAGCTGTTCTTATCGCTCATCCGATGCGAGACTACAGGTGCAACCTACAGATATATTGGATATAATTATATACATACGCACTATCTATAAACTTAAAATCATCATTAACAACACCGGTCTGGCGCAGTCGGTAGTAACCCTGCCTGCTACGCCGCAGTCCTGGGTTCAAATCCCGGTAAGGGCATTTATTTGTGTGATGGGCACAGATATTTGTTCCTGAGTCATGGATGTTTGGCGTCATCCATATATTACGTCACAGTGTAAGGGGGGGGGGTCATACTAAATGTGACAAACCCTGTTAAAGGGATACAAAAAAGCGTGACATAGGGGGGAGGGGTCCAAAAACCTGAAATTTGGTGTGACGTAATATGTGGATGATCCCTTTTCTATATTTGTATATAAGTATTTATATATATTATATATATCGTTGTCTGAGTACCCACAACACAAGCCTTCTTGAGCTTACCGTGGGCCTCAGTCAATCAGTGTAAGAATGTCCTATAATATTTATAATTATAATTTAATTTAACAATACATCGCCCGCTGTTGAAGGCCTCTTAAGTAAGCGAGTGTCTCACCCTGATCTCCGAAATTTTTATGCCAGCAAAATCAAATTACCCATCCTTATGTAAAAATAAGGGATATGTCTATGGCCGCAAGTCCACTATCATATTATGTTTATCATATGCCGATATTCCTTATTCAACCGGTAAATTTTTGCAGCCTACCTACACGTAACCATCAAAGATTGCTATTGAAATGGTTCTCCCAAGTGCAATTGGAACAGTACTTATAAAGCACTTGTAATATCGGATAAGCTGCTTATAATGGATTGAGAATGTTATCGACCTTCAGAACGTTGCAGAAAACATCCTTATCTATCTTAGATAAAAGTGACAGGTGTGGGAAAGGTTTCACATTTGAGATATAAATGTCACAGCTGAAACCTTTACGCTACTTTCCAAAGTATTGTAAGCGGGATAAGTAGGGATTTATATCTTACGAAGACGTATTGCATTCCAATTAAAAAAAAATTGGTATGAAATCGAGGACATTGAAGAATTTTAAAAAATACCTTTGTATTTAGAATCTCAGGCAGGCTAAACGGCATCAAAAATGGACCTGTGATTAAAATTGAATATCTGTTGTCAATTGAAACAATATCAACAAGATATTCGTCCGGAAAAGACAAAAGCGCATCGCTTGACCTAGAATCTAGATGACTATTTTTACTTCGCCTTCGAGATACCCGCCTACTACTACTACGTAACATGTATCATGTGTTGTGTATGTATGCATGGGTGTACGATAAAGCTGAATGGAAAAAGTCGTATTGTTGAAAAAATGAAAATGAAATATTTATTTTTCAAGTAGGCATATTACAATGCGCATATGAACGTCAAATAAAGCTACGCCGGCTCTAACCCTACGCCTCAGCCTCGAGAAGATTTCAGTCTTGTCTCATTTATAGTGTGGAAGGATTCCATAAGCGACTTTTGACTTCTGACAAATTATGCTCCATTTCATTCATGGGTTGTGTGACAGCGAAGTAGGTAATATAATCAAAAATTTTATACAAAATTTTACTGTCATATTTCCGCAGGAACTTGACGATTAAGATTCATTTCACATATATGCACTCATTCTTGTAAATACTAAAATACAGAATGTCTTGATCTCTCGAGTATATTCTTATGAAATATCCGTAAGGTAACGAGATACCGCACGTTAACCTATGCTCCGCTAGTGATAACAAACTACACTCGATATCAATGAAAATGAGTCATTTATAGGGAATATTTCATACAAGGTAACCCGTTTAAATTACACGAATATGTAAAACAGATAAATGCCACTAATTACAAACTAACATGTTTTAAGTGGAACTCATGATATCATTGGTATGGTTGCCTGATGTGATGCATTTATTTATTTTTAATAACTTGGTCATTTTGTATTTGAACGTGATAATAAAAGTTCTTTGGCACCTTTTAATGATGTAGAATACAAGGTTTTCTGTTATCAAATTGCGTGATCGTGACAGGCTAGGAAAAATGCCCACCATTTAGAAAAAAATTACCCTGTTCCGTACATCATACATTCCTATTTGTCTCTGTCAAGTCAACTCTAAACTAGAGACATGAACATATCCGACGCATAAATGGGTCCTAAATTATGGTTACGATGTCAAAAAAACGGGCGTTTTTTTTCCAAGCCTTGATGATCTACTCTAGGAGGCTTACGCAAAAGCAATAAAATTATACAAAATCCCAAAACGCACGCAATCGTGCTACCTATTCCAATAGTAGTGAGCTAAAATGATTACAGGCCTTGATATCTTTGGGCCATTTCTCAAAACTGAAAGTTACAAGTTACAAGCGGAAGTCTCTTTCCAACTTGTCATATTAGAAAGTGACTACCACTTGTAAATTGTAACTTGTAGCTTCGAGAAATGGGCCCCGTCGAAGTGTGTCGGTTTTCAGTTTACGTGTTTCAATGATTGCGTTTCCAACTTTTGTGCTTCTGCGGGGGACATTTTCGCCTTTTAACTTGCCCTATCGTCACTACTTTGAAAAAATTTCGTATCTCACGCTGCTCCTCAAAGTTAAAACGCAGTAAGTCTATATGCATTCCATACATACTTACTACAATTTTCTTTTCATTGACAGACGAAGATACAAGTTTTTTAAAAAGTAGTGACGCTATGTTACTAGTAATTGGGTTAGATTTTTGAAGATAGGTCAGCTAGTCACTGAGAAAAATCTCGATTTCAGGTGTTTAATTTTGTCTTAATAACCGGTTGAACAAAAGTTCAAATATTTATAACCCTTTTCAGGCATAGTACGTTTCATCGACGACATGCGTTAACGTAGACGTGTCAACGCGATTTACACTTTAACACTTTCGCTACCAAGAACCCGACTGTCGGGCACACCGCTCGTAGAAGCGTAGCCGATTACATGGGTTTCCCCGTATGTAGCGAAAATGTCGTAGCGCCGCGTAGAGCCCGGTTTCGAAAGTGTTAAACACTGCAATTCAGGGTACAAATTAGATGGTACTTTTCCAATAACTGACTCGCCTTAAAATCTATCGCCAGAAGATCACTATTTAGGATATACGTTGATATTTGAAAAAAAAACTTCCTTAGATGGGCCTGGAAAGGGTTAATAAACTTATAGTTAAATCCCTGGTAGAATGACAAATCCTTAACATTTCATTTTTGTAAGTTTCATCTGATATCATATGTGTATGTGTGCAATAAAGATTAATCCCCTTATTCATAAACGTTCACTAAAGTTATCAAGCTGATAAAGTTCATTTGCCCCTTTCCGACGTATTGGTGTGATAGAAAGGGACAAACGAACTTTATCGGCTTGATAACTTTAGTGGACGTTTATGAATACGGCGGTAAATAAATAAATAGTTGCGCAGTGCACACGTAGGGGTCAAACAATGTTCTCTTCTTTAGAACTTGGCTTCTAGACACTGATGTTAACTCACCATAGCAAGTGGTGATGAGGTCAGGGACCCCACAGAACTCCAAAAACGTCCACGAACTTGATCATCTCCATGAGACCTAGTCGGATGACTGTGGCTTTCGTGTTGTCTCCGAAAACGAGACTTTAGAGCTTGGCTTATAGACACTGACATAGATAACTCAACTTACCATAGCAAGTGGTGATGAGGTCAGCGACCCCGCAGGACTCGAAGAACGTGCTGAGCTTGGAGCCGGGGTAGAACACGTCCACGAACTTGATCATCTCCATGAGACCCAGGCGGATGACGGCGGCTTTCGTGTTGTCTCCGAAACCGAGGCCGTCGACGAAGCCGGCGCCCACTGCGACGATGTTCTGGACAAATGAAATGTGATTTTAAAAAATATTTTTTACACGATTGTAACAGTAGGTATCCTGGCCTAGCCTACATTATCTATCTCTCCCTTAGTGATCGTATTGCTATTTTATTTTTTACTCTGTGGTTGGTATGATTGCTGTATATTTTTGGTTTGTTACTACCTATATATCTAGCTTGTTGTCTATTACTATTTAAGTATGCTTATGTAAGTCTATTTATATACTCTTATATGTATATGTTTATTTAATTTGTATGTTGAAAATTAGAATAATTATGATTTTTTTATTTCGAAGTACCGTTTTTTGATTGTTTTTTTTTTATTTCCGCTACCCAAAGGTTGTCTTGTCTGGTAGAGATCGCTCTTTAGCGATAAGACCGCCCGTTGTCTGCCTCTATTTATAATCATTATTTTGTCTCCATTGTATCTTTTTTCTGCATCTTTTGCTGAGGTGTGCCAATAAAGAGTATTCTATTTATCTATCGTGGCCTAGCCATACAATAGTATTTTTTTACACTATATGTACATATAGTCCTTTTTCCGCACTACTTCGCAAAGTAGTACATTACTTGCCATTTTGGAAGCTAGGGCTATGTACTGTCAACATCGTATTAATCGTATATCCCTTTTAAGAAGTAAATTAAAACTATCGTGAGCCATACCGGTAAAAATAGAATAGTACGTATCTCGACAGTCATAATAATTAGCGACACATTGTTTCAACTGCGCTGTCTACGTCTGGCAATCTTCTACCGATTTTTGAGTTTTAATAGACTTAGCAAATCGTCAAATGATGAGACCTGAACGATTTGGAAGTACCGATCATAATGGGCTCATAATATGTCTAGCAATTTCGAGAAATGGATAAAGCATTACGTTATGTTTTACTAACTTACTGTTTTTTTATTAACTCGCCTTGTAAAGATACGTAGGTAACTACAGGTATGTTTGTAGAGGTCAAATCTTGCAAGTTGAATTTCACTTCTACTCCGTATTCAAATGACGATGCATTTTTAAATAAGGGTAATTTTAAGTGTATACTTTATTGTGGTCACGGTGTTTACGCAATTTCATGCCTATGTCGAAACTTTAAAGGGCCATCTATGAAATGAAATAATTTATTGTCAGACGACATTTATTGTAAAACTTCGTACGTTACACATCTGAATCAATTCGAATTTCATTTTTTCCACACTTGTGTCGTATATCTTATCAAGCTGTAATCTGTAATAACAAAACAGATGACAACATGGCCACAACATTGACAGGCAGTCTCACGGGTTGTCAATAAACTAGTCGAATAGAGCTTCAAGGAATCTATCAGCCGCTTAATGATAATGATAATAATTAATAGACACCGTCGCGTTATCGACTATTGTACTTTGCATCACAAATGTTTAGACTCTGAATGATCTATTGTTTGTACAAGGAATGCTCTATTTCTGATAACTCGAGTGTCCGATCCAACGAGCAGTCAAAGGCCAAAGGAAATAAAAATGCTAAGTTTGCTAAGGTTGCGATTTATGGTAAGTTTTATGTACATTTAATGCAAATAAATACAATAACATAATTTCCGTCTGCCATATATAGCGCTGGCGGCCATTGACTGAATCACAAGGCAGTTCTAAAACTAAAAGCAGGGTGAAACACAAGTTCCTATACTTGAATCAAGAGGAGACTATTTTTAATTACATTATACTGAAGTCAAGACAGAACATACTCGTATCGCTGAAAAAGTTTTGACAATTGAAGAAAATGGCTCTGTACCAAGCTAAATGTTGCGCTCACTAAATTGTAAAACATCAACTTTTGACTACCAGAGTTACCACATACAGTACCAAGCTGAAGAACGCCATCTACTTCTGCAACAGCTGCCAAAAGATGAATTTGTCTAACAATTAATACCCTATTTGATCTTAATCACTCTTTAGTCGAATAAATTAATCTGAATCTAACAATACAGACATGTTTGCAGATTTACATACATAATAGATCTCAATCAAGAGTGAACAGGCCCCGTAGCCGAATGGCATTTCTCCGACGCCAAACGAAAGCGATACGCCGCTGGCTCTGTCGCGCCAATACGCAAGCGCGATAGAGATAGATATCTACTAGCGCTTCGTTTCGTGAGCGTTTCGTGAGCGATTGTGCCATTCGGCTAGCCACCCACGCCCCGTAGCCGAATGGCATTTCTCCGACGCCAAACGAAAGCGATACGCCGCTGGCTCTGTCGCGCCAATACGCAAGCGCGATAGAGATAGATATCTACTAGCGCTTCGTTTCGTGAGCGTTTCGTGAGCGATTGTGCCATTCGGCTAGCCACCCAGGCCCCGTAGCCGAATGGCATTTCTCCGACGCCAAACGAAAGCGATACGCCGCTGGCTCTGTCGCGCCAATACGCAAGCGCGATAGAGATAGATATCTACTAGCGCTTCGTTTCGTGAGCGTTTCGTGAGCGATTGTGCCATTCGGCTAGCCACCCAGGCATCTTCTGGGCGAGCTCACTCCATCGTAGGCCTTTGGCTAGTCTGTGGTCAAGAGTAAGCCCATTTATAATAAATAAAAAATATATATACGGCCAAGGTCATAGTACATATTGATCGCCTTAAGCTATTATCTTTTATAGAAGCTATTAAAGCGAGTTAAGCCTCTAATGATCTCTAGACTGCAGAATACTAAAGGCCGATTGTCTGAAAGGAAACGGTACATCGTGCACAATTTATGAATTGAAATAAATTGTTTCTACTAGTTACAACCGCTTTGCGCAAAATTATTTTGTATGCCAAGCGTCACCAGAGTAAAACAAATATTAAACTAGACAAATTGCTTTCATATGAAGCGTCAATGCAACCATATCAATGACTATGTGTCAGATCACATTATGACAAAAATCATAAAACGCTGTGGATGTTACAAGTGTTACAACTCTTCTCGAGTGTTCACTGCTCAGATCCCAAAAATACATAAATACCTATAATAAATAGGTACCTACGTTAAAATATTGGGGGTCAATTGTGACAAAATTCATATTCAAAAACAAGACGCAAATAAGAAAGTCGTTTCAAAATATATACATAGAAAAAAGATATCACAAAATCCATAAATTATCAATTTATTCGCTTTCAAGAACATAAACGATTTGCTTATTTAATAATAGTAAAGAACAAATTGTTTGACGTTATTTATGATATTGTAGGTGTTATATAATTTACAATGAAATGCAGCCAACTAAACAAATTGCAGTTTGACGTCATTCGGCCCTCGCCTTCAACATACTAGAAAGATTTTCAACCTAAGTGTAAGGCATGAGTGCACGCTCATATCACAGTATAATAAAGAGTACTATCGTACAGTATGGCCAGTCCCGCTCCCCGCTGAAGGTGCGGCCACCCCCTCTCGGTTACGTCACAGTTACCGCCTGTCAAAAACGCGAACAGTCGAATTTTCATATCTCACTCATACAAGCATGGTACGCGTTCACCTACACGAGCTTAGAATGTGTGCTAGGAACGCGCCTCTTTCATATATTTGATCGCCAGTGTCCGAGATGTGCTCATATTGTGCGTGCAGCGCGCGTACCAGATTTTTATAAATTTTCGGTAACAAAAAAGGAATATGTCATACAATCAACCTAGGACAGTTTGGGAAACCTAGTGGTTCTTGCTCAGCATCATGGACTCTATCAGCCTGCCAATTTTTATCCAAATCGGAAACGATCCAAATGTACAAACTTAACGGAAATTGCTCTTTTAAACAATGGAAGCTCATAAGTGTCCTGAGTCGACGCTACATAGATTATATGCTCGACGCTTCATAGATTACACTAAAAGATGACAATCAATGTCAACATATATTTTCAGCACATCTCCTTTTAGAATATATATTAAAGCGAATTATGCTATTTTAAACTGTAAAACAATGAAGAACGCTTGAGTTTACAAACTTCCCTCTCACTCGGTAACCAGCGTAAACGAAACTTCATTCCAAAGTAAACATGTGCAAAACAAATGTACTGCAAACTATGCTATTTGTTTCTTATAATATCTTCTGGCAACTAAATACCGTTGTGCACCTAACAGTACGTTATCATTATTCGGTCTGATTTACTTGTTAAATAATCCGGTGAAACGTGTGTGTGTGTAAAACAAGATAGGTAGCTACCTCTCGATATTACCAAATTAACTAGTTTGTAAAAGCGTAATGCAACTATCAAAAGATATTTTGGGCCAAATATTTTCCAAAAGAGTACCTACACGCGGTAATCCGGAAAATGACTGCCCTTTTAGAATAGAATCGAATCAGTTTTATTCGTAAACACATAGACAATAATAGTTATTTGTTATACAAGGGGGCAAAGTTGTATTTTAACGCCGAGTGTGGAATTGAAAAATGAGCAAGTGAAAGGATTCTATAGTTGAACCACGAGCGAAGCGAGTGGTTCGAGAATAGAATCCTGAACTTGCGAGTTTTTTAACACACGAGAAGTAAAATACATTTGCACCCGAGTGTAACACAAAACTTTTCCCCTCACTATAGCGAGGAAACTACAACGCAAAAAATGCGTTTATCACTGCTTCCAGTAGTTCCACAGGTGGTAAATCATCTTTATTACTAGATTCACCTACTTTTATCAATTTTAAAGCAGTTAATTTGACTTTATTCAAGGTCAAATTACTTTACCCACTAGTGGATAAAATGCGTTTTTACCCGCTGGTATTAAAGGACAAAACACGTGTTTCCGAGCTAGTGAGGGGAAAACAATATTTATGAATGACATAGAAGAATAAAGTGCCACGAAATGGCATCTTTTCTGGACGTGGATCTAAAGGTTGATATAATCTACCCTTGGTCAAAGAAAAGTGTAAACAGGGATGTGTAGAATGACAGGATGGCATGGAATTTACTAATGCCATCTTCTGGCGAGGCCCTTACCTTCAGCGCGACACAGACCTCATCAAGAGATTGTTGCATTATTGTCTCAATTGTTATCTCAAACGTCCTTAAGGGATAGTGCCCACAGGGACGTTCATATGAGTTAATATCGCCGTGTTTTTTTTTCTTTTTTTTTCTTACCTTGAGCGCGCTACTGATCTCGCCAGTCGACAGCATTTGTTCGTCGACGACCACAGCTACACGGAAGTAGTATGTCTGGATGATGTCGCGCATGGTCGGCGCATGACATCCCGACCGCCTATCTTCTCGTAGCTTACTATTGTTATCTCGATGTGCCCGTTAAGAGGGCTTTCGTGTGAAAAACATTGAAATCGCAACGGAGCGCTTGATCATACCGTGTGTGGTATCAAATTAAAGGGCTTTGCGAGTAGTTTACAAATATATATCACATTATACGACTTTTTCTACTTGGTCAAACAAAATATAAGAAAATGTCCAAAAGTGGTAATAATCGTACCGGTGAAGGCTCGTTTCAAAAAATTGCCAAAAATAAATAATAGCAATTTATAATCACTAAGGCATATCAGCAATTTAAGTAAACGTTGAAGATTCATTAAATATAAACATTATTTCGATGTGATCTAGATTTTCAAAGAAATTGTCACTTAATTTTAGGTAATTTCTGAAAAAAATTGATTTCGACTAAGCCTCGTTTACTCTTTTTTAAAACCTTATAATAAAAATGTAGTCTGAGAAGATTGTAGTACAGGGTATACGAATTATAAATTTACCAGTTTTAGTTATCAAAATTGTCCAAATTTTACAAATAAGATCGACTAATTCAGCTCTATGCGTGAATTTTTCTAAACGTGCTTTAGAGAAAAAATCATAATTAATTTAGTGACTTGGTTTTCAAAAATCCAGTCTTATAAAAATCAAGATAATAAGATGCTCTAACTGAAATTTGAATTAAATAAATCTATTGGATAACGGAAAGTGTAGTATTTCACCGACTAAAACTACCAATTTTACATTATTTTGACGTTTTTTTTGAAAGCAGCCTTAAAGAACCGTGTCCACAAGGACATAGCTATGAGTCAGGATGGCCAACTTTTTTCTTTTTTTTCTTACCTTGAGCGCGCCACAGATCTCGACAGCATCTTCGTCGTCGACCACAACTACACGGAAGTAATCTGTCTGGATGATGTCGCGCATGGTCGGAGCAAGCATCACATCTCGACAGCCTATCGTCGTCTCGCAGAATTTCTCGTCGGCTACCTGTTGGTGAACTTTTTATTAATATTCGTTCATTAAGAATTGTACCTACTGTTCATTTTCTTAGTCTAGTTTCAAATTTAGGGGTCATTTCAAAGGCGCGAACTCGCATACGATTTGAGTTATACATCAGTAACTATTAGGCTACATACAATACATCTAATGAGGAGGCACAATGACATTTTTATCCCGCCAGGCGGCGCCTGTGCAAGTGTCTAGGCATGTCATATGTGAGAGAGAGAAGAAACATATCATCTTCTCGCTCTCACGTATGAAATTCTTTACCTGTGCAGTGCAAGTGCAATGGACTAATAGGGTGACGCCATCTGTCGTAACCTTTGAGTGTGCCTCCTCATTCAGCTGACCGATTAAATATCGCAATGTAATGAATGTATCTGAGTACTTGGAATTTCTAAATGAATCCTTGGAATTCATTATCATACATTAATTAAATTATTTCTAACTCTTTCTATTCTTAAATATGTATACCTTTTTGCTGATAATAAAACGGTTATATATAGTGCTATAATTTCTTTTTACCTATATTTTAAATTACAGAAAAAACAACGTTTGAGGAAAACATGATATATCTTATAATAAATGGTATTATTTAATCGAATGAAGTCCATAAGTCCGTATGAGTCAATTATATAAAAAAATAAAACGGTTGTTATGTTATTTAATAAACTTTGTACTCAAGCCATCGGGTCCAATTCCAATGACACAAAGTGCATTGTATGATTTAATAATTACTTTAACAAACTAAAGTCAAAAATGTATTTCAGAATTTTAAAAATATTAAGTAATATTTAATTGAAAACATCAACATATGACATGTACCTTAAAATAACACTGCCAAGACAAACATAACATAACTAATGGTAAGATACAGCGGGGCAAATCTCGACTGGGGGGCCAAAGGAAACTGGTCCATTTTTTCCATGTTTTATAATGTTTGCATTCTTCAATAGAGTGTTCACCGGTTATATATGGTAGGCGTGTTCAGTGGATACATGTAGAACTCAACATCATAGTGTAATAATGGAAAAAATGGATCAGTTACAATTGACCCTCAGTCGAGATTTGCCCCGCTATACCTTACAGATGTAGTGCGAAATGTTTTTCCTTCGTATTTTCACGAAAAATTACGAACATTTCCGAGCAAAATACAATGGAAAACTATTTATTACCTATAGCCTAGCCGAAGTGACAATCGTGACGCTACGTGGCGATAGAAACGGAGCATGGTTCTGTCACACGACTACAGAAGAGAGATAGGCAGAGCTAGCCACGATACGCTTACGAAGCGTAAGCTATTGTGACGTTGGCTAACCCTGACCGGCAAGCATGGTCGCGTGATAAAGGATACCACGTTAGGCAGTCCTTTTCGCACAGATGCGATAAAGTTTACCACGCTAGTGTGCTACGCCGCTGATGTCCTTAAACTACTTACATAAACATCCTAAAATACCCGTTATAATAGTCCATTGTGTATTAAGGGCGGCAAGTGAAGGATTACGAACGAGAGGCTGTAAGAAGCTTCTCCTTTAATAACTCGAGTTTGTAATCCTTCAGCCGCCCGTGAGATACACAATGTTTTTCATCACACTCGCGAAGTAATAACCAAATTATAAACTAAATGTATTGAAGTACCTATGCTGACATTTCGAGCATTCGTTCGCCATCTTGTAATTTTTGACAGGTCGTGGAAGGCCCCACACAGGTATTCACTTTACAGCTCTAGGGCTGTAAAATAGCTCAGTACCTACGTGGGCGAATCAACTTTTTGACCGACTCAAATCTGTCCGCACATTCTTAACATAGTTGTGAAATTTCACCCTTAAATAATAAATTTTATTGGTATTTTTCACTTTACCCTGTATATTAAAACATAACCCTAACTGTTAAATCCAATAAACTGAAACTTTGTTCATTAGAAGTTCGATTTCTTGGTAACTCCAGAGACATTTTGAGTAACGCCAGAGACACCAAAAATGTCGGTCAAAAAGTTGATTCGCCCACGTATCAATATGCAGGCATGTAATAACACCGTTTACGAGCGAATGTGATGAAAATATTTTAACACGCAAAGTTCCTCCATTACATAAGTAAGTCTCACCTCGGAAGCGATATTGGCACCCATGAGCACCGCACAGGGAATCTTCAGACATCTCGTGATGATGTGCGAGATGAGGTCAATGCCACCGCCTTCCGCTATGTCGAAGCCCTGCCAAAACACATTACTTCCTAAGGTTTCTGATAGTAATTCAGTTGTAACAATGTATAGGGCAAAAAAGAATAACAAACATGTCCGTCCAGCCTCGAATTGCATCGCATAGCGAGGCGGCTAAAAATACTATTTAGTCCGGCAGCCAGATTAGGTATTGAAACATTTTGGACATATTTTTTTTCTCGTAAACGAAAAATGACAACGGTACAGTGCGTGGAAGTTTCGCGTGACGTCACGCCTAGGTACAATGTTTGCTTAAAAGTGACGTCAAAAGCCTCCACTCTGTATCTTTGTACTTTTTTACTAATTACATAAAGCGAAAAATATGTGTTCATTGCAGTATTTTTAGACGATCTAACTGATGGACTAAACAGAATGCCATTTTTTTAATGTAGTCATCATCCCTATTGCATGATGGCTAGAAGGAAATTAATAATAATTTTAACCCTTGCATACGAAGCCATTTACGACTATTAAAGTTGAAATTTCAACAAATATTCAAAGTTCATGTAGTAAAGGGTTGGTATTAGGGATGTACCGACTATTGATTTGGCCGACTAGGCCGACTACCGACTAGTCGGCGCTTGGGTGGCCGATTAGTCGGCCGACTAGTCGGCTGGTCGGCCAGAACATAATTTTCGACTAATTTATCAGAATTTTTGAATGACATAGGTCTTGTTTGCGCTTTTAAAGGTTCAAAGGTCAATAAGAATATTGATATACAATTTCCATTTTTAACAAACGGTTTGGCTTAGTGGGTAGGAATCCTGCCCATGAAACCGATAGTCCTAGGTAGGACATTTATTTCTGTAATGATCACAGTTGTTCTTTTGACTAACAAAGGCATAAGGAATAGATCGGCTAATCGGCTTTTTTTGCCGACTAATCGCCGACTACAAATGTGGCCGGATAGTCGGCTTTCCCGACTAGTCGGTACATCCCTAGTTGATATTAATGGTCCATGATACCCATGGGCATCTCAAATGATGATTTCTTTATTCCGAATACTAGAAATATTTAAAGTAAGAGTTTTTGAAAGTTGGTTTTGCTAGGGTGGAACAAATCGTCTTTACGAACTGGTGGGGCACCACGAATATTAGGATTTCCGCGTCTTTCCTACCTTACTTAACTCCTCAACTGGTAGTCCAGTGGTGGGGTACCGCAGGTAGGATGTCCTAGTCTACCCTGCCTTACCTTTATGAGAGACAGCGCTGCAGCCGTAGGCTTGATTTTGCCGAGGAGGGTGGAGCAAATCGTCCTCACGAACTGGTGAGGCACCACGAAGATTAGGATGTCCGCGTCTTTCGCCGCGTCCTCTACGCTTGGAATGGCAACCTGACAGAAAGAAGAGCATGGATAAAGAATAGTTACAATTCACTTTTTTAAATTTTAATTTTTAACCCCCGACGCAAAAACGACGGGGTGTTATAATTCTGACGTGTATGTCTGTCTGTGTGTGTGAGCCATTTTTTTTTTTTCAAAGTTATTCACCCCACTTTTTTTGGATTGTCGTCACAAAACTGACAGCGAGTTCATTTTTGTTAACAACTTACGCTAACTGGGGTGTCCTAAATTCTGAAAATGCCCATATAAGCAAGGCGGGTCTGTAGTGTATAGGTGTCTCGAGTACATATGGCAGTCGGTGTCCGAGTGTGATGGAGCACGGACGTGCGGTGTGTATTGGCGAGCCAACCCGATGTATATAGTGTAATAGCGTGACATTACAAGTGGCGACGAGGATAAAAGCAAGTACTTACCACGTGAATCTAGTATTCGGAAAAGATGGGATAGAAACATAAGTAACATAACCTATAAAATCGAGTAACGATGCGCCATGATGCACCGTTATCTTTTTGTAAACAGGTTTGGTTACCTGCCGTTTTAAATTACTGGCATTCTTAGTAGTTTCGGAACGTAATGAAGCTAAATGAAAGTGTTCATTAAATACTACAAAGCGAAATGATTATAACGGCAGTTTTTCAAGAATTAAGTCAAAACCAAATAAAAATAAATGAAATGTTATTTCTTTCAACCGTGCGAATATAAACCTTAAGCAGGTAACCGATAGATGTAATTAATAAAATGTTTGAGGCAATTGACAACATACGGCCAGCCTTCCTAGATTGTCATGCCTATACAGGTGTCGGTGTGTGGCTCCTACCTACCTAGTAAACGGTTTGGTTACCTACCTAGATTGCCAAATGTTTTTAGGTACCAAAATGTTATTTGAGTTTATGTGTAGTGGGTTTATAAAATTGATTTATTATTTACATAAATCACAGCCCGGAATCATTACAATAATTTCCGTCCAACCAAAAGAAATGATATTTATTTTTAATTAGTGAAGTTACCATCTACCTGTTGGTTGGTTTAATACACAAAATTATGTGATGTTGCTAAATTTATGAATGGTTAAGCTATTTACCTAAATAAGGCATTTACTTGAATGATAAAATGTTGTACAACCATCACACTTAAATGTCCTATGGTAGCATTAGTCGATGTTTGAGAGTAAGGTGAAAACCAAAACAAACTAGATAAATACTTACCTAAGTATACTTCCTTACAGGGGTGAATTTACGTAAAAGTAACGTAAGTCACGACTTCATTAAGTGGTTATTTGAACTACAGCTGCAAATGAAAGGATCTATGCATATGTCGGGAAAGTAACACTTATTTAGAGATAGATTATCACTTGAACGTGAATCTTTTGAATTGATTGAACATGCCATAAAATCATGACTAATACTCTTGTCGCGGATTGACTTACGTAAACATTCCTAACGCCGATTTCGAGCAGTTTTATCTGAGTATTTAATTACTTAAAAACCAGAAAACCAGATGGGTTCACATTAAGTGCTAAATATACCTAAAAGTGATATACAGGATGGTTCTTGATAATGAACCTAACGACGTGTCAAATTTAACGAAAAAAAAACACGGTATAGAAAAAAAAATACATTTTTGAAGCACTTATGATAAGCAGTTTCCATCTAAGTATTAAATTACTTTACCAGTAAAGTCGGCAGAAAAAAAGAGGCATTAAACGGATATGCAACTCTGTACATTCAATTGTATCGAACATTTAATTGGCACCTAAGTACTATGAAATTTTATGCCATTTGTGGCTGAAAATAAGGCATTAAATTGCGAATTTGGAAACAGCACATGGAGGTGCACTCTGTACATTCAATTGTATTGTTTAGTATCGACCGTTTAAATGGCATCTAAATACCATGAAATTTTATGCCATTTGTGGCTGAAAATAAGGCATTAAATTGCGAATTTGGAAACAGCAGATTACAGAATCTGGACATTTAATTGTCATGTGTGTGAATTGGATAACAGAAATTCTGGTTATTAAGCTAGTTAATACAGCAGATTACCGAATCTGGACATTAAATTGTCATGGAAAAAAAAACCTACTGGTAACAGAATAACAATGACCTGACCTGTACAGTGTGCACGGCTCATTCAAAGCAGATAAAATGTATCTGGTCATTAATTTGACATGACTTTAGCCTTACGAGGATAAATATAGATATATGTGGAACCAGCAGATTACTGAATCTGGACATTTAATTGTCATGTAAAATAAATTAAAAAAAAACATACCTTGGTTAAGGCAGATATATTTATCTGGTCATTAAATTGTTGTAAACATAGTTAAACAGCAATTAAAAAAAAAAAAAAAAACTGAACATTGAATTGTTGCAAATATGAGCTTAATGATAATAACCTAAACACGAAGTAAATTACGGTTATACTGGTTGAACGTGCGCTTAAATGACGCTTAGATCAGATGATAAATGCTATCTGAGCCTTCAATTGTCATAATAGTAGATTGACGTCGGTCAATAAATATCATTAAATTGAAACCGAAATAAATTACACATATGAAAGAAAAAATACCAAGGCATCCAGTGCCTGAGAGTCTGAGACAACTACCCCAGTAAAACACTCAAGTACAATGACTGAGTACTTTGAGATAGCATAAGTTGAAATATTTTCAATATAATATATTTTGACTTGTGTTAGTTAGAATCATTAAATTGATTGGGTACAGGTTGCCCCAAGAAAGTCCAGTATGGCTTCTTAATTGTCGTTGGAGGCATTTGACAGCGAAGGTGATCCTACATCAGTAGGAGTTCGGTAGGAGCGCTGGAAAAGAGCACTCTTTATATGCTAGATGCCGCTAACGTCAATCAGAGTGAAAAGAGTGAAAAAAAAAAATAAAGACAGTTCATTGGTTTGACATTGCATTGTATATAAAAAAAACACGTAGTGGTGCAGCTGAATTGAATAAAATTAAGCGAACGCTTGATACATTTCAACAACGCGGAAAAAAAAGAAGTTGCTAACTCTGCTTACCGTCAACAAGGCTTTGTCAGTATGGGTGACCTCAAGAGAAAGACATGCCTATTTAAGTTGATCTATGATAGATTTTCAAAGACAATCTACGTCAGTTGAAAATCATTACAAAAATATATTGGTACTGAAGGTACTCGTTATCAGTTAGGGTAATAGGTACATACTGCAGAGATTCATGTAGGTGAATCTCATACAAGTCAGGTGTCCAGTTAAAACAAATAAACTAATGGATCTGTGAGCCTCTATTGAACTAATATAGAAAAAAAAAATAAGAAATAAAAATGCTGAACTTGTTTGCGTAATTTCACGGGAGGATATTGAAATCTCACTAGTGACCTTATTTCGTCTGGTCAAGAAAATGAACAAAAGGACAACAATCAGCGGCTGAATCAGCTTTGTCTGTAGTGATTGTAAAATGTTAAATAATCACAGATTTCAATGCTTCACGTCAATTATACACGAGACACGTCATTTACATTATTTAGAAGTTAGGGAACATGATTCTATTCTATATATAAATGGATTGATAGACGGATGTGAAGTTAAGGGTACAACTGAGAGAAATTTGCCTTGTGAATCTAACAAACTCGTCTTGTTGCGTGTTTATCTGTTTGAAACAATAGTATTTTAGTAAAGGGAATAAATCACAATATTGATGATACAAGTCGAATTTGTACGAACCAAACAACAAGGTCAAACTTGTTAAAATATATTTTATTGAATCAGCCAAACATTATGTTTAAATCAATATGTGACATGTGCTTTTACAAAATCGACTTGTTGGTTTAAATAAAAGATTGGTTCAAAAAAAAAAAAAACAATAATATTTCCTCCCACGAACGCTCCGGCTGTGGAATGAGCTATGTCAAGGTATTCCCCGATGAACTACAGTATGGGGTTCTAAAAAAAAAAGGACTATACAAGTTTCTAATGGGTCGACGACGCGCATGTGACACCCCTTGAGTTGCAGGCGTCCATAGGTTACGGTGACCGCTTTCAATTAGGAGGCCCTATAACTGTTTGCCACCGACGTGGTATAAAAAAAAATGTAGAAGGAAGTGTAACTACACTTAACAACATCAAACTTGTAGTTGGAATGAAAGAACACGTAGGCGCAATTTAAAAAAAAAAAAAATAGAAATGTTGAACGAACATTAAATCTAGTTGTTTTTCTCTCCGTGTGACACATAAATAAACGCTGAGTCTGTCAAGATATAACATCTCCTGAAGGAATTTAAAGACACAGCTGCAAAAACAAATTCAAATCGTGGTACCTGGGGAGAAACACTGTGCTTACCTACTACGAGGTAGTTACCTCGTAGTTCGGTGAGCTGTATAAGTATTCTGTTACTCCTGTTACTCCGGTCAATTTCAGTATGACTTGATGCCTTGTAAATGGGCATGCTGATTTGTTCGGTTAACAGCGCAAAGAAAGTAAATGAAGGAGATAATATTTGGGTAATAATTTAGATAATATTTTATCAAAGGAATGGAATGCACTCCCACCATAGATGTTCCCAGAAAAATACGACCTCGGTCTCTTTAAGATAAAAGTGAATATGCTAAGTATTACTGAATCGGTGAGCTCCATCTTCGACTATATCTTCACCTTCCATCGGGGGTGACTATGGTCAATCGCCAATCAGCAAAAAAAAAAAAAAAAAAAAAAAAAAAAAAAGTGGTTTTGTAATTTCTTTAATAATCATATTATAAAATAGCCTAGCCTAAGAGTTAAGATCTTAAGATAGATAAAGAGATAATAATAATAAAAAAAAGATGTTGATAAAATACTTTAAAAGAAAAGTGTTATCTAAAATATATACATACTGTGTAGATATAAATCGGATGTTAGTATAATTGGGTCAATTGGGTAAGCACTTCTTAAATAGTATATGAACAGCTATCTATTTTAGAAAATTAATCGTTGATTACTTTGTGTGGTACAAAGTATCTACGAGAAAGAAAGCTGATCATGATGAAACAAAATCAATAAAACGATAAAGTGGATACGTGACCCTGAATAGGATTTTAATGCATATTCTATATAGTATCTCTATGTATTACAATGCAATGAATCACGAGCCCTTTCGATCCAGAAAAAAAAACAGTAGACAGTAAAAGTTTTAATAACTATGCACTGCAATTTATAATTAAATTTATGAGTAGATCTAACTAAACATTATAATATCCGTAAGTATTATGAATTGCATTAGATGAAATGAAAAATTAAATAAATGTTTATTCAAAAACTAAACCTACAACTAAATTTATCTTCTGCCAAACCAGAGTATGGTTTGTCGGCAGACGAGGCTCCAGATACATTAGGTTCTATAACTAAATACTTATATGTACTATTTACTAGTTACTAGCAATAATAGGTGCATATAATGAAGTATAGGGCCGATACAATCAGTTATCAATGTTATCATCAATAATTACCTAATATACATTAGACGCCTGACAAGCGACCTATTAAAAAAAAAATAATAATAATAATGTAAATCATGAAAAGGTATGAAATTAGTGAAATATTATTGTACGAGCCGTACACCTTAGATGATATGATTCTTGATGGTTGATGGTAGTCTTGATAGAAACACTGATTTTTGATACACTTATAAATTTATTGATAACCAAGGTATACTGAGTACTAGCTAGGAGCACGTATAAACATAAACTAATGCATAAATCGATGTATAGCGTAATCGCAAATACAGCGATCAATCAATCAATCAATCATTATTTATTTGCAATAAAACATAACTAAATGCATGCAAATGCAATCAAGCAATGCAAAGCAATTCTAATCAAGTCATAATTATATTAATTTTAATGCTGACGCGAGAAATGTGCGATGCTTGCATTGTACAATTATATTGTATGATTTGTATGCTATTGAAGAAAGAAAAAAAAACAATCATATATGTATATAAAAAAAATGTACTAATCTAGTTTTCAAAACAGTCTGAATTGGAAAAGGTAACAGATTTAAAGAAGAAGGAGGGAGACTGACATCTAGGAATTGTAGTTAATAAAACACACAAGTATGTTTGAGTATACACTGCAGGTGGTGGTGCAGCGTCCGCTCTGAGTCAACCCTCAGACCGGAATGTCCTAAACATATGACTAAAGATAGAAAATTAATCCCTAATTATAACTACTTCACATACAGTACTAAGTGGTAAAGACGGAGATGATCAAGTTAGGAATGACGAAAGTGGGCAGACAATTAGAAGAAACGTAGTTCATTAAAAAAAAAAAAAAAGAGATACACGGCACAGCATGGCAAGTATTTGAATTAAAACTAAATTGACCTATTATTTAAATATTTATAAAAAAAAAATTAAAACAAGAAAGGGATGTAGTGTATAGGTGTCTCGAGTACATATGGCAGTCGGTGTCCGAGTGTGATGGAGCACGGACGTGCGGTGTGTATTGGCGAGCCAACCCGATGTATATAGTGTAATAGCGTGACATTACAGGGTCCATATCCATACATAAAGCGCGACTCGAAGTTTGGATTCGCGGGAGAGAATGCCAGTTGTGCTAGACCGCCAGAGCAGCCACTTGGCATTGACAATGTGGTTTGTCTATTTAGTAGGTATACCTCTTGAAGACTTTCTCATTACCCTAAACATGTATTTGGGGTTTTTCAATCGTAGAGTTCCGCTTCATATCGACGGCGTCATCACTCATCAGATCAACTCGATATAAATATTAATTGCATTGTACTTAATCGGAATACTTACAAGTGTCGGAATACCTACACGAAAAATATATATAGAAAACAACAAAGACCTAATATTTATGCTTATCAATTCATAACAGTTGTTTGCTATCCAATATGCCTGTCAATATTACATACATGGATTATATGGATTTATAACGGACGTAGTAAAATCCGCAGATAGTTTATCTTGAGTTCAGAATACGTATAAGAGTATATTTATAACCAGGTCATGGAAAATGTATGGAGAATGTGAACAGCCACCCCAAAAGCAAATTGTTTCGGGCGAGGCGAACTTGCACTCATGAGCACGGACGTTTTGCGCGCGAGGCATTGCGGTCGGTGTAGACCCGGCTAAAATTACATTACGTAAGTTTTTCGTGTCATTCTAGTTATAGAGTAGGTAAAGTATAATGAACTCATAATACACTCAAATAGGGTCTACCCTACCTACTTCAAAAATTCGAACATAACTATAATCTATATGTATATATTATACGTACATAACTTACAATATTGCTGATGGTGATGATTTTTATAAAAACACGATTAGCGTGTTATCATAGGTAATTACTAAATCACTGCAAGGTAATCAATTTTAATTAATAATTAATTTAGTTTAACCGTCAAATGAAATGAACTTCAGACTCGCGCAAAGGGCTTTGAGGCAATACCATACTAGGTTTTTATTTTTCTTACTAAGCAATAAATTTTATTTTTGTTTCAAACATACCAAGTTTGAGATTTAATTCGTAAAAGCCTACGTTTCCAGATAATCACTTATTAGGTATGCATAATATTTGACGATCGATTTAAATAGATAAGCACATAAAAAATACAGCTAACTTCGTTATCAACATTTATAAATTCGCGTTACGTCTATAAAAGTAACGAAACATCAATTTTCTTTTTCCATAAGATTGAATTATAATCGCCATTTTAACTAACGATCTTCATATTAATCACTCTTAAGCATACAAATAGATAAGTTACGCAGCCGGTAGTTACATAACAGACATTGAGTATTGAGTGACATTGGCAGTGAACGCGTAAGGTAGTAGGCCCGAAATAGATGTCACACGCGGAACGCATGCAGTGCCAAACGTTTGAAATTAGAACGTTAACCTGGGGCAATGTGGCGTTCTTTGTCTAAGTGCGTTTTCACAGTATCCGACCCGATATCGGATGTCGGGAGGATTTCAAAGGAAAAAATCTAAGATGGCGGCGTAAATATATGGAATATCGGTCCGACATCCGATATCGGATTGGATGTGAAAACACACTTAGGGCGCGTCGCCCACGGGCGACTTCGTCGCCGCAATTTTTTTGTCTCTCACACCATCGGACTACGGGCTGGTATGAAAGTGCGCCCACGTAGCGACGCAAGTTGTCATAGAAACACGTCGAAGAGACAAAAATTTTGCGGCAACAAAGTCGGCCGTGGGCGCATAATCTAAAGGGTCTATGTTCGGTTATTGCACCCTTATTGCCAAACATATTTTTTTTTTATTTATTTATTTTAGGTAATTACAAACATAAATCTCTAATTAATTTACATAGTATCGTTAAACCAATAAGGTTTGTCTCGATACCTATTCCATTCAGCGGTAGATGTTATACAATGCAACAATCATATAATTATGTAGGTATTCTATTCATTATACATACTCGTATTATAACTAGGGATGTCACGAATGTCGCATGTGTCACATTCGCGAATGCGAATGCGAATATTCAGAATGCGAATGTGCGAATGCGAATGCGAATATCGCTGAATTTCATAAAAAACCAAAATAAAAACCAAGCAATCACCAACAACCCGCTAGGTAAAAAAATTAAAATATTCAATTAGTAAGCACTATTGGTCAAAATGCCGAGTACGAACTTCACGCCGTACGAATTTGACCTATCTGCGCATGCGCGAGTCGACAGTCGACAAGTAGCAATTGGAGCGGCCGGCGCGGGCGAGGAACAAGCTGCGACTTGCACACATTCGCATTCGCAAAACATTCGCATCGTTTGAAGCGAATGCGAATGTCAATGCAAATGTTTAAAAGAATGCGAATCATTCGCATATGCGAATGCGAATGCAAATATTCGTAACATCCCTAATTATAACCAAAACAAGAAACCGCCAACATTGCACTGAGCGCAAATAGCATTTAAGTAATAGCACATAATTATTGTCACTTATTTTCCTTGTTGTTGGCAGCCGCCCGCTTTGGCCGGACCGGTTTGCGCTCGGCCAAATACAGGATGCTCCAATTAATAGGAGTTACCACATTACCTGCCATACAAGTATGATTGAGGTTTTCATTTTAAATTCTTTATTTTAACTGAAATTTCAGGTGTGATACCGTGGAACTCTGTTAAGTGTTAGGTAGCTACTTGCTAACAAACTCAAAGGACACTGACAGAAAATAATAAATGGTCATTTTCAGAATTTGGGACCCCCCAATTAGCGTAAGTTGTTAACAAAAATTAACTCTCTGTCAGTTTTGTGACAATAATTAGGCTTGAAAGTTCAATAACAATATTTTTGTTTTAATTACTTACACTTTAAGCGATAATCTAGGTTCAGAATGTGAAAAAAGTAAATTTCTAGACAGATTTTATGCTTAATAAAATTGTCGTCACAAAACTGACAGCTAATTAGGAGGCAAATGCCCAAATACAATAATTCTAAGAGTGGTAGCTAGCTCTAGCATTGTACCACTGCTTTGAGGCTTTGAGAGACCTCAGTAAGCATTGCTTAATTAATTGCTTAATTTTTGTTAACCAATTAGTCCATGCACCTGCTCCAGCTAGCCTTAATGTAAAAAAAAAATATAAGTATCATAAGTAAATAACAAGCAATCAGGTTATCATTCTAATTAGAATCTCATTAGAAGTCAAACTTGTACTTTGCCCATTTACTTCTATGTGGAAACAGCATTATAAATATGTATTGATACTTATTATTGTTCTCAAATAAACAAAAGATCATAATAACAAAATATTATTGATTTGCAAAAATTGATATAGTCAAAATGTTAGGTAGCTAAAGTAACATGAGTCTTCAAGAAACATTTATTTGTAAAATATGCTCTTGAACCAACAACTTAGAAAAGTTATTTATTTAACCTGTAGTTAGTTGCAGGTCACGCCAAATTTGGAATATTAATTTTCTCTGGTAATTGTGATTTTGACACAAAATTCCTTTCTTATGATATAAATAAAAGTGCATTCTGTGAGTTAAATTACCAGTAATCTCTGTCAGAATCAAATGCCAGCACAAAATATTTTACCAGTAATCTTCAGCCTGAAAGGGGTGCTTTCGGCTTGGTAGACGATGGGTTAATTACTTGTCCAATAAAATAATAACATAAGTATCAACTAATATAGATGCTTAATACATAAGGAATACTTACAACATTTTCAGGTAATTTGTGTCCGGGCAAATATTTAATATTCTCATGTGTTTCATTAATGATTTCCGTTAGTTTCTTCCCTTCTATAATTTCTTCATACACCCACATTGTAACTGTGTCCTCAAAGTTAGGTAGCCGGGCCGCATTTTTGCCAACAATTTTAGCAATAGCTGATCCCCTGTTGAATAAAAAATATAATCTTACTTAGTTGGTAATAATATTTATATTGCCCTATACACAAGGTTAACCCTGCAGAAGTTATGTGAAGGTGCAAGAACGCAGAATGTTATTGAAGGTCAGAAATAAACTGCATTTCCGTATGGCAAAATAGATATAAGTACAAACGATCCTTGTTATGTCATCGCACTAAACTGTAACGTAAGGTTATAAAATCATCTTACATGGCCCATTAGTTTCACCGAAAAAACAAACAAAGATTATGAATATTATTTATCGCCGAGACATCCAACTTACCAGTTCCCTGAACCGATTATGCAAACTCTGTTTTTCAGTTGCTTCTCTGCCATTGTAAAGTTATCGCACAGAAACTTGATTTAATTTAATATAATGGTGTAAATAAAACGAAAACACTGGACGTCAACCTGCTGGTGTATAAACGTAGCAACTGATTATGCGATACTTGCGATAGCAGCGCGGCTACAGACAGCTAGCCTAGGCTATTCGCACAACACCTACGCACTCGCCTCACCAGCAATGTTATCATATCACTAGGGAGGAGGGGAAGGGTTCTTGATTTGACATTCATTCGATAATCGTTCGATATCTGTCGATAATCGTTCCGATCGTTCGACTTATGGTAAAATTTCGTTACCATTATCAAAATGAACATCGAAAATTTCTATTTTATTTATCTATCTTCGATGAAATACTTGAGGGCGATAAAGAAGACATAATCGAAGAAAGAGCTAAGTGAAAAATCATTGATAACCACTGATAACAAAGATAGATTTTTTTACGATTTCTAAACGTACTTAAACTGTCATTGTCATAATCGCTTCGTTCCTTTTCACGCAAACCTATTGTACCAAGACGTCACGAATTGTTTGTATATTGAATATTAATTAACTATTACAGGTCTAAATGACATACAAAATATCATAATAAACTAATTATACTAAAAAAAGTATTATTTAAATGAATTTGATTGATCAACGTATTTTGTGAAATAAATGAAATAATTGAAATTTTACATGACAAATGACAGATAACATCGAAAACTGGGACGCAAATCTTGATTGATTTGTTGTTTCTGTCTATTTGTGAATGAATTATGGTCTACATGGTTCAAAAATATTGCGGTTTATATGATAAAATGAGTGAAAGTATTGGACCGATTAAACTTGAGCTCAAGCTCCAGCTCCACCTTGCATTTTGCTAACAGTTTCTAGTGAAGAAAAGTGCTTTCTTTCTGGATCTACAAGGTACACGCTGGAATAAAATTCATACGTAAGTATCGACACAATAATATTATACATATTTAGGTACTATAAGGTAGAAGAGAACAGCCTGATTTTTTAAATTAATTAGTCCCTTCCTATCCTTTTTAACTAAACTGGTATTTCTTTAAGTTTTGTTGAATTTAGTTTATATTTATTTATTATCTAGTGATTTTTCGTTTTGTTTTTGTTTACAGTGATTTTTATTTGGTGACCATGGATATTACTACTTTAGAAACAATGGGGCATTTCTTTGTAAGTTTTATTTTATTTTGCTTTTATTTTCCTTTCCACACAACTGTTCATGGTAATTCAATCACAGAAGCTGCAACACAAAGTTCTGATCACAGAGAAACAAGAACAGAAATGTTCATAAGTACAAATTGAGTCCAATCAGCTATTTGATGGCCTTGTTGCTAAGCATCTTTAGGTCTTCTGGAGGTTGTGAACTAGTTGATTTCTCAAAATTTGTCATAAGTTGTGGAGTGTCTTTTCAAAAAGACTTATTTCTATAAGTCAACAAGGTTTATTTCTCTAGAAAGACATAGATAAAAATTACCTCTGTTGACTTATAGAAATAAGTCCTTTTTAAAAGACACTCCTTAGTTAATTGTTAAAGTAGGTAGTCCAAATTTGAAGGCGAGACACACTTCTCCATATAACAGGTCCCATTTTGACCTCACCTGAAGGGACATTTGGCTAACATTATGGTGTTGAGATGTAGGAGACCCTGGTAAATTTAGAGGGCCGGGCCCCTGGAATTCCAAGAGTCATGTCAAGTATCTAGAGGCCTGTAAAATAAAGTGGAGTGTAAATCATAGCCTATTGGCTGCTTTAAATTAAGAGAAAAGTTTTGCGGTTCAGGGTTTGGTCATTTCACCCTATTTAATTAGGACCAGTTACGCCAGCTACTACCGAATCTAGGAATAAATCATTTTATATGGTACAATTTTATTCAGTTTTTTATATGATCAACTCCAAGTTACTTGGTTAATGGAATGACGAAGCAACATTTACGTTCCTGACTGTTTAAGTAAGACTCTGCTGTGAAAAGCACCAACTGAATTGAAAAACTGTAAAATGTTCTCGAGGTTTAACTTTTGCTTTGAAAAAATTTAAGAATCTGTACCTAAAATCGGTGAAGGCATAGTTAGTACCAGTACCTATGACACAGACGTCAAAACAATATTTTTAATTTAATATAGGACTTCTGGTTCGAACGTCATCTTACCGGTATTGTGTCGTGAATAATTTTTCCTTCTTTTGCTCATTAATGTTGTTTAAAGTGTAATTTCGATAGCTTATTATGCAGTAAGCTAATGTTATAGTGAGAAGCTGATGAAGAATTAATCTCGAAACGCGTTTAGCCACTTTTTTGTCGTCAACGGCCGATAGTCCACGTGCTCTTGTAAAATCTAGCTATTAATTTACAAGTGCCAGCTCACCGTACACTGTCGTACTTACCGTTCGAAAATCAATAACAATTAGCTTATATCACCTTGTCCCTGGCAAAATAGTCCCACCAATGGACTGAGGCCATTTAATTTTAAAAACTTAACTTAATTTAGCTGAAAATCATCATCTTAATATAATATAATACATATGTATGAAAACACACGTTACAGATAGTGCCCCGCCCGTGTTTATTGCCCTAGGGGATGCATGGGGATTGCAATTTAGTAGGTACGAAATTACTAAGTGGGAGGAGGTGAGGGCAATTTAACGACATACTCGAACGATGCAGGGGCTAAGACTTGATTTAGACGGCGTGAAAACTCACGATTTTAGTTACATTGCGGGCTGTTGAGGTTACATATAATTTTGCACAGCCACAAATACCGCAATCACAGAGAACCTCCTATAGAGTGGCAGTCTTGTATATTTGGTTCGCGATACGAGTCACCAGTGTTTGGGGTGCGAGGAGCGGGCGGGGAATGTGTTAAGCGCGCTGTGATTGGCCGTTTCAAGGACGGCGGGCAGTCGCGCCAGATGAAAAGGGACAGAAGTATGACTGTCCCTCTACTGACGCGTAAGTGGCCAATGTAAGTTGACCTATGCCGGCTCTGAATAAATTATAAATATGACTTATTTGTGGAATGTAATGCCGTCTGTTTTTAAATTTGAGCTTCTTGTTACCTTTCCACACCATTTCACACTACAGGTGGACATCTTTAAGGCATCAAAATACCCTTTTCCAATTTTTTTGTGCGAAAAACACGCGCTGCTTTCGGGTCTGTTACTTGGTCGATACTGATCGGGCACGGCGAGCGCCCGCGCTTATATCAGTGCAAATACTAGGAAGGCTGGCCACCGCGAGTCGTCTTGTAATAGATGTCTATAGGGGTTGGTCTGTGACCGCAATGTAATAAAACTCGTATGCGAGTTCTCGTACCGTCTAAATTGGCCCTAAGGGCGGTTTCAGACTGGTGTATTTTATTTTTACGAGGGTATACGGTCGTTTCGATGTTACGAGTACGCGTTAACACTTTCAGTGCCAGCGCGTGCTACGCGCTACGACACGACCGTAGACGGTAACATGGGGAAATTCGCATGTAGCGAAGAGTGCCTACGGACAGAGTACTCTATTTCGGATGAGCGATGAGCGACACTGAATGTGTTAAATAATGGCAGCTACGCGCCCCTAAGTAAACTGGTAACAAAACAGGTATTATAATAACTTGCCCCTTTTCTGTATAACCAGTATCTCTCACCGTAAGATAGTGACCAAGTTGGTGTCGTATCATATCAGAATCCGTAGCCAAATAAACAATCATTGATGTTTCGTGACGAACGGTACTCAACTTACTCTGTCGCACCAAAGTGGAAAAGCGATAGAAAGAGAACCTATATTATTAAATTAAAACGGGACTTAATCGCGTAAAACTTACGTTTTATATTTAACCCGACGTTTCGGACATGACATTACGTCCGTGGTCACGGGTAGACTGGCTCGGAGTTGTATCAACATCTTCTAGCTGTACGAGTTTTTCGAACTACCGGCACTTGATTGTCATCAGTCACTTTTACGCTAGGGTTGCACTCTGCGCGATTAAGTCCCGTTTTAATTTAATAATATGAGTGAAGATCGTGTTAGTTTAAATCAATATAAAGAGAACCTACCAAATATTATACATACTTTTGGCTACAGGTCCAGGTTGATATCTCGTTGTACCTAATACCTACTGTAGGAAACGCCCAAAAAAAGACATGCCTCTTGTTCCGCCACCAAGAGCTCTTGATCTTAAATTTCTAACTTTACCGTCAGGTACTCACTTTTCTCAATACATACGTCTAGTAAAGGAAATTTAATGGTGATTACATCTTTCCTTTGGTAAAGTTCAGATGAACTGAATGGATTCTGCACTGAATGCGCAGAATGCGCTACATTGTGTTAAGGGTAATACTTAAGTGCATGAAGCACATGCATTTGTAAGGAGACGATTAATTAAACATCATCGTGCAGCTAGTGATTGAGCTATTGTTTCCAACTGTAGGAAAACTTGGCGAAATGTGAAATTGATATTTGTACTCGATATTGAAATTTTATCAATTATCATAATTTTGTATCATATACCTACACGGAACGGATTTAATGTTCTTTAACATTTCAACGATAAGAGACGAACTTTAAACCAGTCCCTTTAGCACAACTTGCCTTGTCGCGCGCGAGTCCATACATCAAGCGCGACTTCAAGTATGGACTCGCGCGCGACAAGGCAAGTTGTGCTAGAGGGGCAGGAACGACAGTTGAGATTTCAGATTATAGCCACCATTGGTTATAAAAAAAAATAACAAAGGAATACTCAGATTCCTAATGTGTTTGTGTGTTAATAGATCATTTCAATCGTCCCCAGGCACCAGGTTCGCAGGCCACTGGTTAAAAACCCCTGCTCTACAACATTTAGGTCAAAGCATATAGATTTTAAACATAGTCCTATCTTAGAGGCCGGCAACGCCCTTGTGTTTTGGTTGATCATGGCCACCATGTGTGTCTGTGATCCCTTCAGCGCAGTCCGTATGCATATTAACAATGTCAGTACAAAATGGGACACGCTCGACCGGCCTCTAAATATACAAATAAGTAGATTAACTTATTTCTTTTATCTAAAGTAGGACCGGCAAAAATGTATGGAGGCTGGTCCAAGAGCCAATAGCGACGTGACATATATCATTAGAAAGGTATTTCAATATACTACTATAGTTACTATGGGAGCTCATTTCAAATCACTGTGTGAAAAAAGTTACGGCGATATAAAAAACTCATTTATGTAAAAATGACATGAATTTAAGTATTGAATATTATTGTTCATCTGATTGACAATGCCGGCCAAAGAGGTAGGTACTCATTTCAAGTGGCGATATCGTTTAATAAAGAGGTTGATTAATGATAAATCCTGCACTCCGCACTCCCCAGATATTATTGCAATTGTTTATCTGGGCGACGCACAGTTGGCACTTGTGCACACATAACATCGGTAGTGTGGTATTTAGGTTTTGGCCGTCATCAGCCCTTCAGGGCACCTACAGGCAATCTGCACCCCCCAGAACTACTCATAAACATGTTTTAACTAGCACTGTAACGTCATGGAATACGAAATAATTCATTTTTATTGCTTAAAATCGTCTATGAAAATAAGTTTTTATATCGCCGTAACTTTTTTCACACAGTGATTTGAAATGAGCTCCCATAGTAAATATTGTAGTATATTGAACACTGTAACGTCATGGAATACGAAATAATTCATTTTTATTGCTTAAAATCGTCTATGAAAATAAGTTTTTTATATCGCCATAACTTTTTTCACACAGTGATTTGAAATGAGCCCCCATAGTAAATATTGTAGTATATTGAAACACCTTTCTAATGACATATGTCACGTCGCTATTGGTTCTTGGACCATTTTGTCCGGTTCTCCTTTATAGTTCTAGTTCTACGGTCTCCTCGTTCAAACAATATTATTTGGCCCTATAACCACTGAATTATTTAAAACCACATCACCAGATAGTAAATAAATCCAATACTTTTACCTGGTCGGCGGGTGTCACCATGATGGACAAAATCAAGAATGTGTAAATTCGGGGAAGTTTCAAGGTAGGGCCAATAACTGAAAAGCTGACGGAAAAACGTCTGAGGTGGTACGGCCAAGTACAGAGCCGTCCAGAAAACTACATACCGCTCGAGATTCCAACGAGGAAGCGACGACCAGGAAGACGCCCGCCCACCTGGCTGACGACGGTTCAGCGAGACCTGAAAGACCACAATATAGACGCCGATCTTGCACTCAGTCGTGCAGAATGGAAGAAAAGGACGGGGAAGGCCGATCCCAAGTATATGGGACAAAGGCCTAGCGAGATGATGATGATGAGTTGATGACACCTCGTTCAAACAATATTATTTGGCCCTATGACCACTGAATTATTTAAAACCACCACCAGATAGTAAATAGATCCAATACCTTTATGTAGCATTTGCAACCGACAACCGTCTTTTGATACATTCATTATACCGTAACATTCTGGTATAAAGCTATTGAATTTATTGCTACATCAGGAGCTTGATACAAAGGAGCACGGTCAAAGGGCTCATGCTATTGACGTTCAGACAGACACATACATACATATTACATAAGTACATAACATATTATATTAATACGTATGAATACTATCTATGTATGTATATTGTAACGTATTGTAAGTATAGTTATAGGGCGCAGTACTGCAATCATGGACTTCATAGTTCAAAATAATATACTTTTATAAGTCCTACAGGGGTCTATTTTGATGGCGGGTCAGTGAGGGCAGTTACCAGACCCGTGCTGCTACGCAATTGATTTAAAACCAATGTAGATTGGCATTTTGCAGCTTTTGCTTGGAAAAAACATACATGGTGCGAGAAAAAAGGTAATTTTTAACAAACTTTTTATGCCCATCGGTCCCATTCCTATCCAGGATCAAAAAATTGTATAGAACCAAACTATCTTACTAGAAAACCAAATCGTTTTTCCATACAGTTTGTATGACAATTTTATTAAAAGTAAATTTTTCACACGATTTTTTTATGCCAATTAATCTTCCTTATTCGGTCGTGTTTTTAATTTATTGCCACTCGTTTCGAATTTCATATTTTCCGCACGTGTATCGTAATATTCGTAAATATACTATTAATAGCTGAACAAAAGCAAGACGTTGCCGCCCGACAAACTTGCTCTAACCAATCAGCCCGCGATCTTATTGCCAAGTCCTTTGTGTCGCGCTCGCTGAATAAATGTTTTCAATTTGAATAAAACAAGCGCTAACTCCCTTAAATATTCGTATATAAATTATGAAAATATGATAATACAGATCATAGACAATGCTGTAAATGGTTTCTTTTTCGGCATTTATGTGACGGCATTTACGTCAGTTTTATGTGAGCGATTAAATCTGAAAACACACGTCTAAGAAAGTCGAAATTACGACGGCTAATTTTAGGATACGTTAGAGTCAGGCCAAGATAAGTGACGATTTTGATAGCCCCACCTTGGAAGGATTAAATAAACGTCATAATAAGGTACATAGAAGTTTACGAGTAAATTAGTAAAATAACATGTATGGGCGAGACTCAAAATATTTCTTCCTTCGCTGTTCTTTCGGTCTTGTTTTATTTTAATTTATCTCTTAAAATTTAAAACAAACAAAAAAATAAAAACATTATACATTTCTGTCCTTTAGACCACATTCTATTACTTTGGACCTAGGGTCCGATAGGTATTTGCAGCACACTACTCGTATTACCTATAAATCCTGTAATAGACATCTTGCACGGTAAGATTTTTCTTTATTCTATATTTTAGTTCATATACATACACATGTACTGAAATTAGTACAACTGCTAATGTATTCCGCTCTTGAAGGGCTAAATAAAATCTCCAATTGATCATAAGCGTGACATGCCACACTGACGATATTTTTTATTTACCGATCGTGTTATCGCTTTCGGTTCCGTTTCGGTAATACGTAGACAGGTAATGAAGTCTGTATATTTAGTATTCACGAGATCAGTAAATATTGCGACTGGCTGTTAGCGCGTTAGTCTTTGCCTCGGCCCCGAGCCGTCCGCGTCGCGTTTCGTTTCCCGCCTTTTTCGTTTTCGCGCGCTTTTGTTTGTCTGTGGTCTTTGCGGCCAGTGTGTTCTCTGTGCGCGTTTAAATTTGGAATATTGGAAGTAAGTGAAGTATTTTTAACCGCCTTCCAAATCTCAAAGGAAGGGGTTCTCAATTCGTCTGTATTTTTTATTTTTTTTTAATGTTTGTTCCTCGATATCTCCGTCGTTACTGGACCGATTTTGAAAAAAAAATTTTTTTTTAATGTATATGCACACAGATTGGTCCCATTTTTCTCAGAACCCAGTTCTGGTGGTGGGATCCTGGAGAAATCGAGGGAACTCCTCAAATCTGAAAGGCATACATATGGTGATTTGAAAGGCATACATTTGGCATGCATTTACGTACGGAACAGTGACATTTGGTGCAGTGGAACTCCTGATGATGGTCGGAATGGAACTCCTCAAATCTGAACGGCACACTTATAGTGACTTTGGTATTTTTATAAGAACAGCATGCACTTCCGTCCAGAACAGTGGCATTTGGTGCAGTGGAACTGCTAATGATGGTCAGAACGGAACTCCTCAAATCTGAACGGCACACTTATAGTGACTTTGGTATTTTTATAAGAACAGCATGCACTTACGTCCAGAACAGTGACATTTGGTGCAGTGGAACTGCTGATGAAGAGTGAGCCGCCCCGGTTAGAGTTCCGTTCTGATAATCATTCTCATCTGTAAGTACTTCAGAATTATCCAAATTTCAAAATTGGTTCAGAAATGACGGAGATATCGAATAACAAACATTAAAAAATATACAGACGAATTGATAACATAATCCAACATTTGAAAGTATTTATCACCAGAACCCCAAAGGAAGGCGGGTGTTTTTTTTTCTTAAAAATTATTTGCGTTAACTTTGTCTTTGATTGTTTTATTTGGGTACAGGTAATTAGAATTGTAATTAAGTATAGCACTTGTGTAAAAATTTAATTATTGCAGCTAATGATTGTTATTATGTTTTTAATTAAAATATCTTAGTTGACAACGTTACGAGAGAAAGGTTACCCATTGTAGTAAACAATTCTCATTATTATCAAATAAAAATAAACTATAAAACACCTTTGTTTGTGTATGTGTAATTATAATGCTTATTTCATTATTTTCACACATCATACGTCAGAAGATTTAGTACAGTCAGCATCAGAAGTGGCTTAACAGGTCAGTGTCCAAAATGCACGCGCTAAACAATCATACGTAGAACTCATGTCGGCCACCTCTCAGCTACTTTTAAATGACTAAAATGAAGAAGAAATCCAAATACCAAATGCTCAAGGACTTCTTTTGGTGCCATGTCAAGCACATTAGCTTCGGTGGTCAGCATGGATTTCAGCCTCTTTGCAAATCTCTTGACGATGGCTGCGTCTTTTGAAAGTTATCTATCCATTCAAACCTAAGTCTACCCTCCCTTTTCATCCCTCGAATTTTCCAATGCGTCTGCTCGTTTGCCTCCTATATCATAAAAAAGGAGTCAAATTTTTAACTTTTTTCAGATACAGATACAGAGCAGAGATATAAGTGCACGGTGTAACATGAGGAAACCGAAAGATTTTAAGACGATACGGTAGGGGTCAATTCTCCATACAAACGCTCTCGACTATTTCCTCCCTGGTTTTTAAAGATAGAGCAATTATTTTTTCAACACAGATTATTATTTTTATCTGTGTCGGACCGTTTTGATTTATTTGATATTCTGCTTTTTAAAGACTCTAGAGCCAAACAAAAATTTCCAAAAACGGCCTTTTTTCATTTTGGCGCAAAAAAGGTGTGATACTCAAGATTAGTAACAATTAACCAAAATAGCTATACGGTCCGACATAGATTATTTCATTGTTATTCAGATTCTCAAATTTCGTTCCGATTAATTAAGTTTTGAAGGAGGCTGTCGAGAGCGGAACCTCGATTTTAAAGATTTTTTTGAAATATCTTTTGACTGAGTTGTTCTTAATGGATAATTTTTGTTTTCGATAAATCTAGTTAATAACACTTGTATATTTAACTAAAATTCCCAAGTTGAAAGGGGGGCTCCTTTCCATTTTAGCATTTTCGCTACCGTATCCTCTTAACTACGCATTTCTGAGGACAAAATAAAGATAAAATGTTATTCAGCGTTTTCTTCTGAGAAATAATAAGTAATTGTTATTTTAATGCTTATAACTCTGAAATTAAAGTAGGCGAAATCCAGAAAAGTTAGGAATACGCTGTTAGAATTATTCGGTTTCCTCATGTTACACCATTAATTAAAGGCCTGGCGAGCCGAGGGCGAGTTAGATAAAAAAAAGTTTTCTTCATAATATTTTACTAGTGGAGGGGAGGTCTTTGTCTTCCCTTGCACTGTAGATGCAAGGATGACGACCCGTAGACCTCGATCGATCGCGTCTGCAACAAGGCCCTTCAACCTTCTGGCCATTGGCCTAGGGCAGTTATTCTTGTCCTTTCACAGAGCCATACTTATTAAACATTATGCTTTAAATGACGTCACTCTTCGTGCTTCGCGAGGCTTTCATTGCACCTACTAATTCGTACATACATATATAATCACGCCTGTATCCCATAACGGGGTAGGCAGAGCACATGAACTACTAAGTTTCAGTGCAACTATTGGCAAAAAGGGGTTGAAAGAAAACCAAATTGTGACATTGCCGTGACAGATTGCCAGCCTCTCGCCTACATCACAATTTAACCCATATTCCACAGTCGAGTCGTGGTGAAATTATTGACCCGTCACGACACGGGCAACTAGTTACATGTTTTACTTTTATCATAGATAGGTCTCAAATTCAAAAATACGCAAGATATTTCTTAAATTCGTATTAGGCTTTCAGAATCAATTCATTATTATTTTGGACCACTTGTTCTATCAACATAAACAAATTAAAAGGCCCAATTTTATTTAGCTGTCTTTTTTTGGCAGATTAGGTACGTCCCCTTGAATTCCCAAGCATTTCGATTGCACTAAGTAGGTACGGCCAGCCAAGAAAGTGGTTTACCACTTTTTTTTTATACCACGTCGGTGGCAAACAGGTATACGGTCCGCCTGATGGAAAGCGGTCATCGTAACCTATGGACGCACTTTATTTTAAGCACATAAGGTCGAAAAGTGGTAAACCACTTTTTTGGCTGACTGTACGTTACTTGAGGACTGTCTTTTGAAAAGGACTTATTTCTATAAGTCAACAAGGTTTATTTCTCTAGGAAGACATATATAAAAATAACCTCTGTTGACTTATAGAAAAAAGTCCTTTTGAAAAGACACTCCTCACTTACAATCACACAATTTCAAACCAACTTCGTATATTAAAAAAGTATTGAAACTTCCAGAGCCCTCGTAACAATCATACCACGTATCATCAATGTCATGTGTTGTGTCACAGTCTTGACATAAATGTAGTTCCGCCAATAGCCGCGACAAGACATGCGAAACGTGATGTCTCTGTTAATTATCCAAATATGAGATAAAGAAATATAAGAATACGGCCTCTCAAATATATTTTGTAAATTTTACATGTTAAATTAAATACATAATATCAAATATTATCAAAGTTTTCGATTCCGCAAGTTGACGTTGACGTAAGGGTTGGTAAAGTCGGTGTCGGTACTTAAAAGTTTCAGGTCTCAAAATAAGGCCCTTTTAATGCGAATTCTTGTAATCATTGTCTTATAAAACACATAGGCATTAGATATTAAATGGCAATCTATAAGTAGTAGCTAGGTATCACTTTGCAGAGTTCTGTACCAAAAAGGTACAAAAGGAACCGTTAAGGTTATGGCTGTCTGTCTGATGCATTACTAAGGGCCACTTACCCCACCCGCTTAACCCAAGGTTAGTGGGCTGTCAACTGTCAAATTCCATATAAAATGGTGGGTTAACCCTCCATTTTCGGTGGTGCAAGTGGCCCTAAAAATCTCGAGAACTACTTATGCTATCGATTTGAAATTTGGAATAGTTATTTTTGTTAGTTAGTATGATGTATTATCATAATTCGAATTGTTGAATCCTGCAGTCAGAATGCCTGTACATTTTATTATATCACTTGTAAAGTCATGCAGAAAAATCCGATCGTATGCAACATAGTTGAGACAGGTATTTTTCCATTAAACTCCAATGAGTATCGAACATCGCTCGATTCGCATGCTAGACTAGGCAAAGAGCTAACCCCAGAAAATTATTCACAGTGTTAAGAGTAACGAAACGAAACGTTTAGAACTGGTTAGAAGGATCATCAAAGATGCTATGATTGTGTCAATGTCCCACCTTTATAGTTGGGGGTGATGAACTTGTAAGTCAAAAAACCACATGTCCGGTGTAAAATTTGGAGCTTCTCATACAGTGAGCCTATTCTTTGTAGGTACTAGTACAACTATTATTTAGCGAAAACCTACAGAATTGTTGACATTGTCCTCAGAAGGTTCAGTGTTATAATTTAGAGCAGTGTGCGTAGCCGAATTGTACAAATGCTCACGATAATATCTTTCGTAGCTATCTACCTCTATTGCTCTTGCGTATTGGTGCGACAGAGCCAGACTACATTTTTGCGGCGTTTCGGTGGCGTTTCGCGTCGCAGAAACTGCCACTCGGCTACGGGGCCAGGGGGCCGATTTTTGAGTCTCACTGTCACTAAAATACCGGTTGAAAACGGTGACTTGCCTATTATTTTCAGTAACAATTTTCTGAATTCGAACGCGTGAGACTCAAAAACCGGCCCGCTGGACTGAACATTTCTCGTTCGCAATAACTAATAAAGGAGTTCGTCAAATGACGCGAAAGACTTAATTTTCAATCGTTGCGTTAGTATAATTTATTGTTAGTACAGCAGATAAACAATGATTTACGATGATTTGTGACAATCATTGTCACAAACCCATTTTACTCCTAAATTGGTTTTCCTGTACTTCTGTAATTTCTGTATGAGCGCTCTAGTCTGTATTGCCAACGGATAAAAGAGCTCAGATGTATCGAGTTCTGATTTTTCTATATCCGTGTATCTGTCGTATTATTCAAGATATGGAGACAGACAATCTTGCATGGAATTCTGATGTGCACAGCAAAATGCGGTTTTGCTATCCAATCACTTTTCAGGTTAGGCTAAGTTAGTATTTTCATCGAACGGTATTACTCTTATAAATACAAAAAAAAAAACTTTATTTCTGGCCGCGATTCGAAACCCTGACCTGCGATGTGCCTGCGAACATTCGACCGACCTCTTACGATTGAGCTACGCGCAGCCGATGAATTGCTACCCTGGGAGCTTAGTCAAATAAAGAATCCACCGAATTCGCTAAATTGTTAGAAAAATTGTATCAGTTAAGCTGTTACTAGGTACGAAAAGACTGGGGGCTATTTGCGTAGTTACATTAAGTTTTGAGCATTTTCTATAAAATATTATCTTCTAATTTAGTCGTCCTTTGCTCTGCAAACGATCGCAATCCTCCTCCGCGGCAAATGAGAAACAGACCGCAACAAAGAGTCGCAATTTGCTCGCCTCGGCCATATTTATACGTTGAACCTATCAAATGTACCATTGTTTTGTAAATGGAAAATATCTGTCTTTAGTTGTACCCGTCGGTTTAGATGTAGTACGGTTAGCAATATATCACTTATGTGCCTGAAAGAGCATGTCTGCAAAAATGTTTTATATCCCGATTTAAAATACATACATACAATCACGCCTCTATCCCATAAAGGGAAGTTTCCCTTAGGTAGACCTACTCAAGTCTCAGTGCCACTCATGAGTCTCAGTGTCATTCTGGAGAGTGTGCACAGGAACTGCATGACCTGGTTCCTCCTTCCCCGTTCCATCACCGGACAACCAGGCGTGGGGAGCGGTTTCACCCTTACGTTGTCGACCTGCCTTTCATTCGCACGAAGAGGTTTGCCTCTTCTTTCCTAATGCGAACTGCTAAGGAATGGAACATGCTCCCCTCATCTGTATTCCCGGGCGAATACAATCTGGGTGTATTCAAGTCAAGAGTGAATAGGCTATTACTGAACCAGTGAGCTACAACCTCGGCCTTGTCGTCACTTTCCATCAGGTGCGACTAAGGTCAATCACTGGCCAGTTTATAAAAAAAAAATGAAGCCAGGGTTAGGGTTGTAAATAGAAAAAAAACCAAATGTTTTTTTTTCAGAATTGTGAAAAAAAACATGAAAAAAAACCGAGCACCATGGTTTTTTTTTCTAAATATGGTTTTTTTTCAGATGAACAAATAATACGACAATAACGGTTTTTCGTGAGTTGTAACGTGTTTCAATAACAATAACGTACATTTTAATTCAATTAACATTCAGTATACAAACGTTTATTGGGGAATCCCCGATGCTGCGTGTAGCGTGGAGAAGCGGTGGTGTTTCCAACAGTAAATAGTGATAACTACCAACTACAGATTTCGTAAATGTTACTTTTATAAGACCAGAAATTAAAGTTATTTGATTAAATTCGTTTAATAGTTAACATTAAGTCTAAAAAACCGTATAAAAGTATTAACTACTTTGCAAATTTTGAGATTTCGTACTTTAGAAAAAAAACATACTCCAGAAAAAAAACTGTTTTTTTTCACGGTTTTTTTTCATGTTTTTTTTTCAAGCCAGAAAAAAAACCGTTTTTTTGCAACCCTAGCCAGTTTAACCCATATCCCACAGTCGACTTCTACGATCCCTACGGGTAGGGTGTGCAAACCGGTTAACCGGTTAACCGAAAAACCGGTTAACCGAGACTTTTTGGCCTCTGTTAAAAACCGGTTTTTATAGTCTCTAACCGGTTAATAACCGAAACTGTATTTATTTCTCAAAATTTGGAAAATTAGGCATTAAAAGGTTCAAAAATACATAATTATTTAATGTTTTGTAATAATAAAGATTTATTCATTACGTTTCATTGACAACGTTATTATCTATACAACTAGGGAACAAATCAAATTATTTTATTGAATATTTTTGATTTGTTGTTGTTGTTTTGGTTTTTTCTTTCGTGTATGATATCTATTTCAATTTAACATTATTATCTGTAATGATTTTATTTTAAAAATTAGTCCCGAGTCTACTCAATTATACATTTTATACAATACAGTAGAGTCCGGTTAATATATTACGACTCCGCATAGACCTAACGTCCAAAGTTCCAAACTCTTACAACGACATAAGCACAGGTATTTATTTGGTTTTCGTATGTGATAGTATGAAAGTACATCCGTTTATTACGACTCCGATTTTAAGGACCAGCCGCTTTTTACGACACATTTTACACAGAATCTGTCCATCAAGTCCGATTGCAACGACGAGCGACAACGTTTTTAGTTTTACTAGTAAATTGAGGAAACAAAGCTACTTCCACCCAAGCACGGCCCGCTGTCTTGCCTACAACAAGTAGCAAGATTACATTGTGGCCACGTAACTTTTTGGAGTATTGCTTTTAAAATTTTAACAATTTGTTCGCCTCGGGTCTAATCTTATAAGCTAAATAGAACCCAATTTGTATTTTTCGATTGCATATAAACTAGCTTTACTTGAAAATGATGAGCAAGCATGCATACTAAAAAGGACTTTTCTAACTAAACAAGTCACAATAAAATAAGGTACTTATTAATACTATGATGATAATAATAACCTGTAAATAAACCTATTGATTGAAATGTTTTAGTAATAGAGATGTAGATATTACTTTTAATTAAAAGAAATGAAATTCGTTTTGTACGACATCCGGTTAGTACGACGTAATATCAGCGGTCCCTTGAGCGTCGTTGTAACCGGAGTCTACCGTATATTTCAAACTATATTTTTTAAAAGAAAGGTAAAATGGAGATCTTGGTTTTCTTACATCAATTGCTTGTATTACTAGGGGCTCTGGGAGCTGTAGACCTTCGCGACATGCCTAGAAAACGCAACTGACGAATCACATTCAAACCACACAAGCCTTTTTTAGCAATTTCCGCATTTACCAAATTTCCAAAAACTGGATAAAAATGATCTTCATCGTGCAAGTAATACCTGCTACGATATCATCAACATCAGAATTCTTAAAGGTAATGGTAATTATTGCGTAGTACGGCCATTTACTCAAAACCGGTTAATAACCTCAAAACCGGTTAATAACCGGTTAATAACCGGTTTTAAAGGAAAAGTCTCGGTTATTAACCGGCGTTTTTTAATTGTTAACCATTAATTTTTTGCATACCCTGACACGCCTAGGTAACGATCTTACTATTGCATTTTGTATCTTCATGTGGTGAATCTGCGTTAAAGTTGACTCTATGGCTACTTTTAGGTCTTCAACGGTGTTATAGCTATTTTTGTACACTGTTGTAAAGATGAAGTGAACTTGCTGAATATTGTAACGGTGGTCACTTTGAACACCTACTATGATAAATTAAAGTATGTGAAAAAATGCATTGTATTCATTTTAGACATTATGTTTCTTAGAGATATTTACTGCTTAAGACCTACACAAACGATATCTGAATAGAAATAGTGTAAGTTTATTTTTTCAAAACAACCGGGTTCGATTCCCCAGCTGGGTACACTTTTTTTTTAATTGTATGAATGCAGTTTTTCTTTTTATCAAAATCGGTGACATGGTTCCTAAGAACAAATCTTCGTATGTCTTACAGTTTCAGACTTTCCCATACTGACCGATTTGAATGGGCCACCCTGTATATATATATGCTATACATTATCATTAGCATACATGCGTGAATGGAAGGAACAGTGCATTTTGACCAAGGTATATAAACGTCCTCAAATCCGTTCTTTAATACTTATTCTGTGGCTACGAAAAAGGTGTGTCTATACATACACAACCAGTCTATTTATTTTATACAATACTTGATGGCACCGTTTTTATCAGCCAACCCGATGTAGACACGCCATTAGTACCGATATCGGTGCTGATATATTACGGGTCATGTACATCCAGTATGTAGGGTAATACCACCATTATTGAGCGCAAGCACGCATTGGCTTTACCTTCGCTACATCTTGGGACATAAAACATACCTATCTACATGCTCTATGTAATGTAACTCATGTAGTGTTATTTTAAAGGTAAGTTTACTTACAATTCAACTCGAGCAAACAATGGCTGACAGCCTAGGGTTGCAAAAAAACGGTTTTTTTTCTGGCTTGAAAAAAAACATGAAAAAAAACCGTGAAAAAAAACAGTTTTTTTTCTGGAGTATGTTTTTTTTCTAAAGTACGAAATCTCAAAATTTGCAAAGTAGTTAATACTTTTATACGGTTTTTTAGACTTAATGTTAACTATTAAACGAATTTAATCAAATAACTTTAATTTCTGGTCTTATAAAAGTAACATTTACGAAATCTGTAGTTGGTAGTTATCACTATTTACTGTTGGAAACACCACCGCTTCTCCACGCTACACGCAGCATCGGGGATTCCCCAATAAACGTTTGTATACTGAATGTTAATTGAATTAAAATGTACGTTATTGTTATTGAAACACGTTACAACTCACGAAAAACCGTTATTGTCGTATTATTTGTTCATCTGAAAAAAAACCATATTTAGAAAAAAAACCATGGTGCTCGGTTTTTTTTCATGTTTTTTTTCACAATTCTGAAAAAAAACATTTGTTTTTTTTTCTATTTACAACCCTATGACAGCCTGTCACTGTAATGTCACAGTTTCGTTTTTTTTTTTCAACCCCTTAAAGCCACTTGCACCAACGAAAATGGAGGGTTAACCCGAGGGTTAGGGGAGGTTAATAATGTTAATATGGCCGCTTAGTGACGTCTCTCATTAGGTACTTTTTTAACCCACGACGCAAAAACGACGTGTCTGACTGTCTGTCAGCATCGTAGCTCCCGAACGGATGAACCGATTTAGATGGCGGCTTAAATATATAGGATATCGGTCCTACATCCGATATCGGATCGGATAATGTGAAAAGTATAATAGTTTTTTTTTTTTTTTTATAAGATTTTAGGTTTACACGTATAACACTTAACTATTTAATACTAGTTTTAAAAATGTGAAAAGTATTAATGGTTTCGTCATGTAAATATTTTAGTTTTTGTATTCGGTGGAATTACTATCAAGTATTCTGTGCCCCCGTTCTAGCTCAGAAAATGAACCTATTTCTAATCTCCTTAGCCACTTGACCATCTTACATCAGAACCTATGCACCTTTTGAATGATAAACTAGTAGGTAATGGACCATCCTAAAGAGCATCACAATGCAACATTAGCAAATTGGCAAATGCTCTAAGGATAACTTTCACAAGTTTATGTCGCTACATTATGTTTAATGAAAACTAAATCTTTGGGTTGTTGGAATAAAGTTAAAATTGTAAGAAAAGAATTGGATTACATAGGATTTTTTATAGTTAAGCCTTGGATTACTAAAATGGGTGATTGATCGCTATATTTGTACTATTCGGCGCAGCACATGCATTGACTGGTAATGAACGTACGGTTTTAAAATTTCTGCGTACTATTTTTTTTTAATTAGCGTACAATGTAGTACGCTTCCCGTACATATTTTCTGATTCACAAGAAAATAGAAAATTGTACTGTTACATAGTGAAATAGATCGCGCCCGCCAGAAAACATGCTTTCTAGCGGTGACATATTGATCATTGTTTTTTTGTAAATTCATCTAGTACATTTTTTAATTAGCGTACAATTTAGTACAATTCTCGTACATTTTTTTTATGTGACTTTGGATTCCGTACTATACCATGTCACCGCTAGAAAGTATGATACGAATTATCACTAACTAATAAAAGATTTTACATTATAGCTTTAGTGTAAAAATCTAAGATTGTCAGGGCTAAACGTATCCCTAAGTCAATGACATAATACTAATATCTCGTAGCTTTTCCGAGTATAAGTAAACAGAAATTACGATCGTGTCATCATAAATGTTTACTTTTCTCATTTGCGCAGTAAAGTAAGACCATTGAATTATGGATTACCAAGGTTGAAGTGCTCAATACAATCGTTCAAAGGTAGTAGATGATTCGTTCTAATGATGATGACTTAGATAACCGAGGGTTTTCACTCTAGCGGTTAAATATCTATGACGTTTAGGGCCAGTTGGCCATCCAGCCATCAACCACATTTGACGCAACAGACGACTGTGGAACTTCGCATACTACAATAAAATTTAACGAACGCTTTAACGGTGACGGACGGTTTGATGCAACCGGCCCTTAATCTACTTCTCTGGGTTTTTATGTTAGTGAAACGTAATAGTTACTCTGTCCTAATGATATTTTACCTTAATGTTTATTAAATAAAACTTTTTTTTAATGGCCTATATTGTGTCCCACTGCTGGGCCTCCCCTTCCCACCCCTATTTTCCGCAACTCGTCACGGCTTTGTGCATGCTCCCGCCAATCGCTTTTATTACAACATTTTTTTATATACCTATTTAGATTATTGCAAATACTCACTATTTCTATGCTAGGCTAGATGTTAAGTTATGTAAGAAAACCATAATATGAAAAATCAAATTGCCAATATTAATATACCTTTATACGCTAGCCCCTGAAGTCGGTGTAAAGTCAATCGAAAGATCTTTTTTTGACAGTCCGTTTTCAGCCCGCGAATTGGAAAATGTTTTGCAAACGTTCGATCAAAATCGCATTCCGCTGACAAATTAAGTTTACATACATACATACAATCACGCCTGTTTCCCACAAAGGGGTAGGCAGAGCACATGAAACCGCCAAAGTTACAGTGCCACTCTTGGCAAATAAGGGGTTGAAAGAAAACGAAACTGCGACATTGTAGTGACAGGTTGCCATCAGCCTCCCGCCTACGCCACAATTTAACCCATATCCCACAGTCGACTTCTACGACACCCACGGGATGAAAGGGGGTGGTGAAATTCTTAACCCGTCACCACACGGGCAATTAAGTTTACCAAACTTTATTTATCTATTCGGCGATAGTTCCCGTTTTGCAGTTTGCCTTTCAATCCCGCGGCACAGCCCAATTCGGTTAAGAGCAAATAATTAGTTTACCCGCCGCTCGCGACTAATGTGGTTAAATAATTCTGACATAACTATATTCTCCGGTAACTATGAGCCATATTTGGTTTGGCTCATAGTTACCGGAGCATTTCGACCATCATTTCAATTCAACATAGTAAATTTTGAGGAAACCGGACTAATTCCAATAAGGCCTAGTTAGTTATAGTTACCGTTTGGGTGCGTAAAACTAGCCTACAGCAAATCTTGGGATTAGTTGTCAATGCGGACCCCAAGCTCCCACGAGCCGTGGCAAATGCCGAGATAACGCAAGAAGGATTGTGATTACAGACATTAAAGTGTTTTTTAAAGAATTATGAATATTTTGCCTGATAACGAACCTAACGACTTGTCGAATTTAACGGAAAACAAAAAAAACACGGTGTATCGATGATATACTTACCGTCTCAGCCCGTCTCAAATGAAAATACCTCTATTTATATAGATAATTATGCAATTTTGTCACAAAGTAACTCTGTTTTTCTTCCTCGCGCGCTTTTCTTCCTCCAAAGCCTTACAAGTTGAGGTCAGAGGTCAGGGGCCCATTTCTCGAAGCTAAAAGTTACAATTTACAAGTGGTAATCAATGTCTAATATGACAAGTTGGAAAGAGACTTCCGCTTGTAACTTGTAACTTTCAGTTTTGAGAAATGGGCCCCAGGGGCCCGTTTCTCGAAAGGTACAAGCCTTGTATTACAAGTGCGCGAACTGTCAAATCGTATGGGTTGTCATGGAAACACACTTGTAATACAAGGCTTGTACCTTTCGAGAAACGGGCCCCAGGTTGGGTTCCATTCAAATTATACCTCTACATACTTATACTTCACATCACGTCAGAACAGAGTAAACCTTTATCGAAATGATTTACTCGTAACGATGTTTTCCTTTACTGTTTTGAAGGATGGATTTTTAGTACGCTAACCGCATCGCCATTAACTGAATTGAGTCTGCTACAGTAATTTGGAAACCTCTAACTCTGCATTAACATGGCGTGTGTGTACTAATTGGATTTAAATTAATTCCAAATCACTCTTGTCACGTGTTAATAAGTATTATGAATTGTATGGAGACTGTCGTGCGTTACGGTACTTTATTTAAAATGTTACATAACCTTGCCAAGTTACCAACTGAACGTCACCTTTATAAAATATTTGCAATCCCCTGGGTACTTGCCTATATGGCAAAACCGTACGTGATGCTCTCATAAAATAAACCGGCCAAGAGCGTGTCGGGCCACGCTCAGTGTAGGGTTCCGTAGTTTTCCGTATTTTTCTCAAAAACTACTGAACCTATCAAGTTCAAAACAATTTTCCTAGAAAGTTTTTATAAAGATCTACTATTGTGATTTTTTTCATATTTTTTGAACATAGGGTTCAAAAGTTAGAGGGGGGGGGACGCACTTTTTTTTCCTTTAGAATCGATTATTTCCGAAAATATTAATATTATCAAAAAACGATCTTAGTAAACCCTTCTTCATTTTTAAATACCTATCCAACAATATATCACACGTTGGGGTTGGAATGAAAAAAATATCCGCCCCCACTTTACATGTAGGGGGGGTACCCTAATAAAACATTTTTTTCAATTTTTTATTTTTGCACTTTGTTGGCGTGATTGATATACATATTGGTACCAAATTTCAGCTTTCTAGTGCTTACGGTTACTGAGATTATCCGCGGACGGACGGACGGACGGACGGACGGACGGACGGACAGACAGACATGGCGAAACTATAAGGGTTCCTAGTTGACTACGGAACCCTAAAAAAGGTTTGAGTATGGCTGTTCCAAGGGATTTGAACAGGTAGCGCTTATGCGATGCTTAGATTAAGCTTCCACTTAGTCCGTCACTGTATGTGTAATTTTTTTTTTCCACAGGATGGAAGTAGGCGTACAGATAGTAGGCGTGATCCTTCGTCTGATAAACTTCCTTCTGCAACCTCTATTCTTTCTGGCGGCCGCCCGTGGACCGAAGCTTCGGGTGCCTCCGCCAAAACCCTTGCATCTCCGAAGCGCCGCCGACCTAGCACGCGCCGTCAGAAATGGAGAGGTAACCTCCGTTCATCTCCTCTAGATAAAAGTTCCTATTGTGTCACGAGACAAGCGAGGCGTGATCTTTCGTCTGATGAACTTCCTTCAACAATCTGTGTTCTGGCTGACGGCCGCCCATGAACCTAAGCTTCGGGTGCCTCCACCAAAGCCGATTTGCCGCTGGCCTAGCATTCTTCATCACTTTCATCAGAGATTGAAAGGTAAAGTGAACAATTCTAAACTCGAAAATGTCTGCAAATAGGCCTCAAGGGTTATTTTACACTTACACACACGGACGACCTTCGCAGTGCTGAAGACGTAGGTACCTAACTTAAGGAAGTAAAAATAACACAAGTAGAGCATTAGTCTGCCGTCGTCCCATCCTGAGGCGATTTCTCTGAAGATTTGCAAGGTGACGAGTCATGTCACAATTGGTGTAAAAAATGCTCAGTAAAAGAATCTTCGAATTAAACATTGAAAAAAAAACGGTAAGTAGGTGAGGTACCTACCTAAAACTGCGCTGAGACAGCTCATGAATTGTCCCGAACCATTAATAATTCGTATTGTCTTAAGGATTTGTTTTGACAGTAGGTGTGGTTACCATTTAGCTATCTGTGACAGCTTCGCCGCCGCCTTTCTGATGGCGTATACAAATTCTTATCCGTGTCACTTTGATCCTTCTTATCAGGGAAAAAACTGCCACTTTGCTCCGTCCTAGCAAGGAAAAGGGCCTCCTCTCCGAAATGGTGATTTGAAGAAGTAACGACCAGGTTGTTTACATAACATTCTAGCACGTTCTTTCTTCTTGCATCAATAAGATATCCTGCTTGAAAGGGTACAGCGTTAAAGTTATTTGTTATACAAGGGGGCAAAGTTGTATTTTAACGCCGAGTGTGGAATTGAAAAACGAGCAAGTGAAAGGATTCTATAGTTGAACCACGAGCGAAGCGAGTGGTTCGAGAATAGAATCCTGAACTTGCGAGTTTTTTAACACACGAGAAGTAAAATACATTTGCACCCGAGTGTAACACAAAACTTTTCCCCTCATTATAGCGAGGAAACTACAACGCAAAAAATGCGTTTATCACTGCTTCCAGTAGTTCCACAGGTGGTAAATCATCTTTATTACTAGATTCACCTACTTTTATCAATTTTAAAGCAGTTAATTTGACTTTATTCAAGGTCAAATTACTTTACCCACTAGTGGATAAAATGCGTTTTTACCCGCTGGTATTGAAGGACAAAACACGTGTTTCCGAGCTAGTGAGGGGAAAATGAGCTTTACTAATCTCTTGAGGTATTTTGTCCAACTAGTGTAAGTTTGTCAAAAGCAACGTCTTTGATATGACTGTACATTTTTGCCGTCACGCCATTACCATACCAATTTAATTTTCAGATGACAAGTGAAGAACTAGTGACAGCTTTCATCGAGCGTGTCAAAGAGGTGAACCCGATCCTCAATGCCGTAGTCGGCGAGAGATATGCATCAGCTCTAGCTGAAGCAAAAGAGGTAGACCGGCAGATACAAGAGGCGACAAAAAGTGGGAAACTCAAAGAAATGTTTCAGAAGAAACCACTGCTAGGAGTTCCTTTCACGGTTAAGGAGAGCTGCTCTCTCGCTGGTAAGTTTAATTTTAAAGTGAAAATCGTTAACAATGTAATCTATGAACGATATGCATATGTGTCAGCAAAAGCAAAGGAGGCGGCTCGACTCATAGAAGAGGCGAGAAGAAGTGGGTAATTTTAATATCCTGAGAGGCTACTAATGTGTAATAATGTACTATGTGCAATTGTGCATTAGCACTCGTGGAAAAGAGGTAGACTGACAGACCCAGAGAAACGGGAATCTTGGTAAAGCTTTAAAAATTTATATATTCGACCCCTGTTTTTAAAGTTACGTAGCCCTTGTAAAACCAAAATCTATTAAATCATTATTCTTTACCAGGTATGTCAAATTCCGTCGGTTGCCTAGAAAACGCTGGCAGCCGCGCCACGACTGACGGCGCAGCAGTCAGACTAGTGAAAGAAGCTGGTGCCATACCCCTACTAGTTTCAAACACTCCAGAACTATGTCTTGGATGGGAGACGACCAACCTGCTCAACGGGACGACGAATAACCCTTACTGTGTTAGCCATACGCCGGGAGGATCTTCTGGGGGAGAGGTGAGTACATTATTTATGCAATGCATTATTTTGACATATCGAACGAATACTTAGATACATACTTTGCCGGCGCGAAGACCCAAAATGAATCTTGGCCTCGAACACAAAAGCACACCACTTTACTTGAGCGACATCACGCCATCCTTCGCTGACGCCGAGTTCACGGAGTTCCGCATCCACTCTAGCCCAACGATAATTAGAATGGGCACTCGACCAGCAGGACGGCGTCCAGTTGGACGACCCAAATAGGCCCTCTTGACTGTCCGATCCTCATTGCACAAGCACATGGGTCCATCCTTACGGGATGTCCAAGCCAGCGGACGAACGCACAGTCACAACAAACACTAAGGACTATGCCTCGAATGGGAGACGACCAATCTAGTGGTGTAGATGGATCTGCAGGGATAGCACATGATAGGCGCGAGAATATGTCGCCGCGAGATAGACTACCCGTCCTTAAGTCATGAATACAATTAGAAGAAGACGTGTGATCTATCTCACGGCGACATACCCTGGCGGCTACCGAAAGAGTTAATAAGAGAAAAATGCGGCAAAAGGAAAGTATGAACAGAAACTTGTATTAAAGTATAAAAGGATATCTTAGCCTTTTTAGCAAGGTCGAGGTCTTCTGCCCGTTGACAGCCAATTTCCATTACATAATAATAATATCATGCCATCAATGCTTGTTCGATGTTCGCACTGTTTTCCTAAACCTTATTACCTATACGTGAAGGTCCATAGACGTTCAGTAAAGTTATTGTCGGTAAAAGGAAATGTGACGTCCGCAAAGCTACTAGGCGGCGGCCTAAACGTCTGTTTGAATGCCCATTGTGAGCCCAAGTCGCTAAGTGGACTGTTTGTTCAGTTATAACTTACCTACGAAGACTACGACTGCGACCTCGTTTAGTTACATGGACAGTTGTATTTTTCTTGAAAATCTCTTTTGGCGGGTTTTTGCTGTACAGCACTACAGCAAAAACCCGCCAAAAGAGATTTTTTGGTTTTTGCTGCCTACCTAGATCTTCATTGCGCCCTAAGAGCATTCAATTACTATTTGCGTGTGCAAAAAGTCTTAATTTAGAGGAAAAAATACTGGCATTATAAAAATATCTGTACAAGATGTTGAGCGTAACAAGAAGACGCACAATAGGTCTGGCCTAGCCCTGTCTGCTACGCCATGGTCCCGGGTTCGAACCCCGGTAAGGCCATTTATTTGTGTGATGAGCACAGATAAGTTCCTGAGTCATGGATGTTTTCTATGTATATAAGTATTTGTATATTATATATATTTCTATCGTTGTCTGAGTACCTGCAACACAAGCCTTCTTGAGCTTACCGTGGGACTCAGTCAATCTGTGTATGAAGGTCCTATAATATTTATTTTTTATTATTAGTGGGACTACTTAAAAAATTCAAATGAAAATATTAAAAATGAAAATAATTTGATTTCATCTAAAAAATTTATACCTGTCTTGCACTTGTTTATCAAAAATTAAATTTTAATTGAAAGCAGTTTAAATATGTTCCTAATTCACATGTTATTATTTTCTACGTGGTACATAGTGCTAAGTACGAATTCAATGCATACTTTATATGATAAACAACTTTGTCTCACTCTGTCAAGACACGGTTAGTGCAAACACTTGGCCAAAGTAAAGGTTAAAACATGAGAGCAAACATTACCTAAGTGTAACTTGTATGTATATCTACTTAGTTAAATGTTATTTACTTATATGTTTAATATACTAGCGAAAACGCTAACGCTGGACGCATATTACCTAATGCCACTTTTGATGTTGATCAATTGATCAATGCGTTAAATTGTGGCGTAGGCGAGAGGCTGGCAACCTGTTACTGCAATGTCACAATTTGGATTTCTTTCAACCCCTTTTTGCCAAGAGTGGCACTGAAACTAAGTAGTTCATGTGCTCTGCCTACCCCTTTATGGGACACAGGCGTGATTATATGTATGATCAAAAGTTAAAATCTAAAAGTCGTAGCGTAGACATACCTATTTATGTAGAGTTGTAGACGTCAACTGTTCGACGATGACGATGGTTCAAGGGCAACACAGTTGTGAGGGCTATGGATTGAGGGCCACCACTAGACTTTCAATGAATACTTTTTTATATTTGGGTTAATTTAATTTCAGGGCGCTCTCCTGGCGTGCGGTGCTTCGGTCTTTAGTGTGGCGTCCGACATCGCTGGCTCCATTCGACTACCGGCTGCGTTCTGCGGCGTTTTTGGGCATAAACCCACACCAGGTAATGTCTTTGATTAGGATTAGATCTTTGAATGTTTTGATTTTTGCTCAGCCCTCAGATTAAACAGTTAGATAATTACACAGATTTCCAAGACATTTGGTACCATCGGCAACACTCAGCTGTACATTTGTAATCCTTATTACAACGACATAGTCTACGGTTAGTTAAGGGTGTTGCTGTTAGTACATCGTTCACAAGTTCATTACCTACACAAGTTTAGAAAGAGCGAAGAGTGTCAACACTGTACGAGACTCTCATACGGGAAATCAGGGTTAAAAAAAATGACTGTGTGAGCATCTATACACTAGTTAAAAGACAAGGGCAGTTTATTTTATGAACACTATGTGAACAAAGACATTGTTGTTGTTTTTAAACATTTTATCTTTATTGTTCATTGATCATCATTATCTGAAAATAAATAATTTCCATTCCTTTTTTCATTACAGGCATCATCCCCATAGAAGGCCACATCCCTACTCTAAACGACGAGAACTACCCAAAGTTCCTTACAGTCGGGCCCATGACCAGAAAAGCAGAGGACCTACCCCTCCTCCTTAATATAATGGCGGGAGACAACAAGCACAAATTCAGACTGGATGAGCCGGTGGATATGAACAAGCTAAAGGTATGAACTAAAGATATCAATTCAATTCAATATATTTATTTCGAATTTTAAAAATCCATCCGACGTGGAGTGGCGATTAGCGGCGCGTGCAGCCGGAACCACCGCGCAAACAAAGGCGAGTCCCAGCGCTGCGCCAGCACACTTACGGCTCAGCCACGACATTGGTCTAAGCGCGGCAGCGGTGAGCGGCAGCCATACGTGCGAATGAAAAGTCCCATCGCTGTGTCTCGCGCCAATGTATGGCCGCCGCTCACCGCTGCCGCGCTTAGACCAATGTCGTGGCTGGGCCGTTAGGATACTGTTTGGGCTGTCACGGAGACGAGAGACGACTGAGCAGTGACGCGCACCTTTTCCTAACAACAACAAGCTGCCGCTTTCAAAGAACGTAGTTTACGCCACAACTTCTTAATCTTGACCACCCACCACGGTTTTAGCCTTCTCTATTTTTAACCCCCGACGCAAAAACGACGGGGTGTTATAAGTTTGACGTGTCTGTCTCTCTGTTTGTGTGTGTCTCTGTCTGTGGTATCGTAGCTCCCGTACGGATGAACAGATTTAGATTTTTTTTTTTTTGATAGCTGAATTAGTCGGGAGTGTTCTTAGCCATGTTCCATGAAAATCGGTCCACTATGTCGCGGTGGGGGATTTTTTCAAAATTTTAATTTTGTGGTAGGTTATTTGGTATGAAGCTGTCTAATTGCTATCTTGGTATGAAGTTTTTTTTTTTTAAATCAAAATAAATATATAATTCCATGAGGCTTCTTATTTGATCAATTGATTATTAGGCTTAGGACTTTTTATGGCATACCGTGGTTCTAAAATCCGTGGAGTCGACTTATGAAAATTTTTCGAAGTCAAAGTCAAAGTCCAACAGTATGATGTCATATTAAATATAAATATTTATACATACTGTCACAACGTTACCTAGTTAATTTTAATCGAACGTAGTTAATTTTAACTAATAATGTTATTTATTAGTAAATTTTATCATAATCTTATACAGTATGTAAACTAACGAAAACCATTTACTGTAACCCGTAAATGTCCAGGTGATACTGAGAAACTTTTACTATGGGATCAACCCCGAAATCACGAAAATATCTTCTGACAGTTTCATAGGTAGTTTTATTTTAAAGTAAGTATTTCCTATGGGAGAGTAAATTTTTATTTCGCGTTTTGGGTGTTGGTCCCATAGTAAAAGTTTCTCAGTATCACCTGGACATTTACGGGTTACAGTAAATGGTTTTCGTTGCGTCGTTCCGGGCTCTATGGTATGGAGGCTCTATTAATGCAGCGGCAGCTAAGGTGGTGTGGGCATGTCCTTCGTATGGATGACCGCCGCTTGCCTAAAACTGTATTCTACTCTGAATTGGTGGACGGCAAGCGGAAGCATGGCGGTCAGCATCTGCGATATAAGGATGTGCTCAAACGGCACCTGAACGCTTGCAGCATTGACCCTGAGCGGTGGGAGGAGCTTGCTACAAATAGGTCATCTTGGCGATCAACAGTCTTTAGGAATATCAAAGTATTCGAGGAAAGACGCCTCAATACTTTAGATGCCAAACGCCAGCAACGCAAAGACAGACCGAAGCCCTCCTACGTATATACATACAATACCTCTGGCCAACTCTATTGTAGCACTTGCCAAAGAGTCTTTAAGACGAAATTCGGCCTGGCCAGCCATATTAGAGCCCATAACAAGCGTAATCCATAGTTGCTGAGGTCGCCATCGCCGAAATCGGTGAGGAGGACTATATATGTATAAATATTTATATTTAATGTTACATCATACCGTTGGACTTTGACTTTGAAAATTTTTCACATGGCGACTCCACGGATTTTAGAACCACGGTATGCCATAAAAAGTCCTAAGCCTATTGATTATACTGGTAAGGTAAGCGAACGTTCTCGAGGGAAACTTTAGGTAATTCTCAAAAACGAGAACGTTTTCACATGCAGTGCGGCACATCATTAACTGTATAGCAATATCACTTTAGTGTTAGACTTGTGAGTTTTCTATAATTGATATGTATATACCATCTCTTGATAAATTGTTTCGACAATATAACACATTACACGTGCTATTTTGTTGCAGGTTTTATACATGACAGAAGCAACAGACGCAGTACCACTAATGCCGGTGCACCCTGACATCAAACAAGCCATCCGCGCCGCCGCGAGGTATCTTAGCGAGTGTGGCGCCACCGTCAGCCAGGTGAGGAACTAGTGTAACGCTCTTACGGGAGATGTCGCTAGGGTCGGGTCGCCAGCTAACATTTTATCACACATGTTAAACAATAAGACGCCTCCGCAACTGACTCCAGCGTATATTTTTGTTGAGAAGGTTCGTTTAACAGTGCAGTTTGGTGTACACGACAGAAGAACACCCGCAACCATTAATGACGTATTGCTCTTACGGTAGATGTCGCTAGGGAGCCTACTAGAGATGGGTAGTGAGTAAATACTCAAGAGTAAATATCGAGTAAATACCTACTCAGTATTTACTCAAAATACCCGTATTTACTCGTTTTTACTCAAATTGGTGGGTATAAACTATTTAGCGTGCTGAAATGGAAATACAAATTAGAAATATTGGTGTAGTTTGTTATCGGCTACTAAGTTAAGCAATCAAATTTATATGAATTTTATTTTAAAGACGTGCTCTCCATACATGTAACTATTTTTCACAAAAATAAAATTCAGAAATTACCAGTGTATTATACATCATCTGATAGGTCTTTAAAAACTAATTGAATGTTTCTAAAAAGTTTTTTAATAATATGAACAGTTTTGGAATAAAACGATAATTAAGGCCGAAATAATGTTTATAAATACCTTTATAACTTTTGAATTCGTTGTTGGAAAAATATCCAGAAACCGTCAAATCATTGCCCATATAATACAAAACACAAAACTAGTACTTTAAACGTCATCAGCTGAGCCATTTTTGAGTTTTCTTTAGAAAACCCTTAATAAAAGGTCGTAAGTGCCACATTAACAATCACTTCCGAACGTCATGCCATTATCCAGAACATCAATTTAATTTAATTCTCATACTTTTACTGTAAATACCTGCTTTTTTAAAACAAAACTGCTAACTAAACATTATCACTATTTTTTTCTCACAATGATTACCTCTTTTTCGACAAACTAAGACTCCCATAAGCTTCTAATAATATAAATCTCATTTAAACATGTCCACACAGTTAAAATAAACACGACTAAATACTTAAATCTCATTTTTTAACTTATTTTTAGGTAACAGTTTCTACTCACCCAAATGAGTAAATACGAGTATTTACTCGGTGCTTTGAGTAAATTACGGGTAAATACTCAGTATTTACTCACCCCTACCCATCTCTAGAACCTACATAAAGACTCATATGATGGAAATACTTGCTGTCTTTGTGTTAGATCTTAGTAGCTCTGATGGCAGAGCAATCCAGTGTCGTGTGTTCAATTCTCGCCCAATACAATTATTTGTCCACTTTTAATTATGTTCCTGTACATAATTCCTATTTTTAGAACATTTAACTTGCAAATGAGAAAACTATATATTTAATATTGAATAGCTAAGCTTTTACATCAGCCACTCTCCTATCCTACCTTTCGACTGGAAACCGCAGAATGCAAGCCGTGGCCCCGGGCGCCCTGTTCACTCATGGAAGCGGTCCGTCGAAAATGAGCTACGAGCGGCTGGTCTGAGCTGGAGCGAGGCCACGAGGGTCGCTGAAGATAGAAAGGCGTGGCGCGAGCTTGTGAAGGCCCTTTGCACCTCTGGGGTGCCTTAGGACTACAACAACAACAACAACTCTCCTATTATCTTTACTAAACCAAGTGCCCTCCGTTTATATTGCTTTTAATCTTTACAGGAAAAGTTTTCAGAACTAGAAAACTCAGTGGAATTATCGATATCAGTATTCTTTTCTATGAAAGATATTCCAAACATGTTGCAAGACCCGACAAATCCTAAGGTTGGTACAATTCATATACTACACACAAATTACGTATTAAAACATCCACAGATTTAGATTTAGATAGAAGAAACTAGTTCATCTATTTGTATGGCGGCCGAGCGTGTCAGATTTTGTACTGAAGTTGTTACTTGCCTGTGATTTTAAATATGTCTCAGGACCTTGAGTGTTCATAATGTTTGTGTTGTTGCAATTAAATATCTCGTAACGAGGCATTTTTAATGTTTTTGTTGACTTCAACTTACAAAAATTGACGCCCGAAAGCTGCAAGCTTCGATCAAAGACGAACAACTCAGTGGATTTTAGTTTTACTGAGTTCATTTGACACGCTAAGTAGATACGTTTGCTTGATCTGGTGAGTTATGGAGTCTCTATTACCTGGTTTCCTCGTGACGAAGTTTTTTCTCCAAAAAGCAAAAAAATAACTGGGAAGATCTATTGGTACGAAATTCATTTAGATTTAAAAAATATATGAATTAAAACTATGTCTATCTTATTCTAATTTTATTATCATATTAAGTAGTCGTTTCAGTTCCATTTCGGAATCATACTAATGTAACTTTAAGGAGACAATATTTGTGTCGCTTAACTTCAAACCTGGGTAAATCCATTTTGCTTTAAGGTTGAAATATAATATGATCTGAAAGATAAGATATATCAACCTTATAGCAGAATCATTATACCCAGTTTTGAAGTTAAGCGACACATTTGTTAAAAATTAAAAAGATTAAGATGAATATATATAATAACCCCTGTTTTTTTTTAGATTCAACGCAACCTGTTAGTGGAACTATTAAAACATATAAACGGCGGTGCGACGCGCTCGTTACAAGCACTGGGCTTTACTCTCATAGACAAAACTAATTTATTCATACCGGAGCATAGACGGAGCCACTACTGCGAGAGAGCTGACAAGCTGAGAGAACATATGACGGTATGTCTGCCTCTTTCTAACATAGGTTTCACTCTGACAAAAATATCTATTTAAACTCATAGCATAGTAGAACTATTAAAGAACATAGTCAGTGCCAATCGGCCTTTACCCCAAAGTATAATCCCCTAAGCCGCAAAACTATGACAGTATCCAAAATAAATCTTGGCCATAAAAGTTAGGTATATTTAATTCCATAACTTTCTTTACATTTTGATCGTATTTACGAGTATATATATTTTGGCCATGAAATAATAGTACATTACTATACTAATTCCAAAAAAGAGTTTTCCAAAAAAGTTCGAAACGAGTGGTACAAAACGAGTGGCACAAACAAAACACGACAGAAGGTAGTGCTTTAAATCGACATGAGTTACGAATTTCCATTTCGCACGTGTATTGTGTGACGTTTTTCAGTACACATGGCCTTTCGAAGCATCGATATAGCCACAGAAAGTACCACTTCTCGCACTAGTGCGATAAAGTAGCACCATATGTAAAATCGCCGTCAATAGAAATTGTCAACAATGTAAAATAGTACGTTACTATACAAGTGCGTAAAAAAGGAAGTTCGATACGAATTTCCTTTTCGCACGTGTATCGTACGACGTTATTCAGTACAGATCACCCTCCGAAGTTTCGACCTTGCATATAATGAACCACTTCTCGCACTAGTGCGTAAGTATAAAAAGCACCATCTGTACCTACTGAAAAAATCATTCTATAAAATATCAATATTCTAGCACAATCTTATAATTTTAAAGGTTGAGGATCATTATGCGATATGAATTGATTAAATAACACATGGATTTAGCCAGTATCTGATGAGTTACAATGGAAATTAAAGACATTTTACATTGTTTACAAATTCTATAGACGGCGACTTTACTAAAAATTAATCTAATGATATTTCAGCGAACCTTGGGCACGAACGGAGTGTTTCTCTACCCAGTGTTCACGGGCCCCGCTCATCGGCACCACGAAGTGTTTTCTCGAGCATCAGGAGTGTTATACACCATGCTGTTTAACGTGCTAGGTCTACCCGCCACTTCTGTTCCTGTGGGGATGTGTGGAGATCTGCCAATTGCTATACAGGTACTAAACTGCATATATACATCGACCAACGACTGTGTGTTTGACAGAGAGAAATTAACATGATCAGTTTAGTCACAGAACTTAATTTAGATAGAAGAAACAAATTCATATATTTGTATAGGGGCCGAGCGTGTCAAATTTTGTACTGAAGTTGATTCTTGCCTGTAATTTTAAATATGTCTCAGGCTCTTGATTGTTCATAATTTTTGTGTTGTTGCAATTGAATATCACGTAACAAGGCATTTTTTATGTTTTGGTTGACTTCAACTTACAAAAATTGACGCCCGAAAGCTGCAAGCTGCGAGTAAAGACGGACAACTCAGTGGATTTCACTGAGTTCATTTGACACGCTAAGTAGATACGTTTGCTTGATCTATGGTATATATGACATCTGTGAGTTTAGTCATATAGCCATCCTGCCATCGTACCACCTTTCATTCTATCCAGCCATCCATCGATATATTAGATATCCCTGTGTCTTCTAAAACGTGCACTCCCTTTCTGTAACGAACTGCGACTACAGATAGCGCGGAATCTCTTTCGCTGTAAGTAGCTTTCGTCTAACTCCAATCTGGATACAATAGTATCCAGTGATTACTAGGCCTGCTCATCGGCACCACGGAGTGTTTTCTCGAGCATCAGGAGTGTTATACACCATGCTGTTTAACGTGCTAGGTCTACCCGCCGCCTCTGTTCCTGTGGGGATGTGTGGGGGCCTGCCAATTGCTATACAGATAATATACTGCCAGAAACACACAATCACACATCGACCAATGACTATCTTTGGCTGCCTTTTCCAATACAGGTTTAAAAATCAGTATCATCCATCCATTCTCTAACTAGAGAATCAGGAGTGCTGTACAACTTACTGGGTCTACCGGCCACCTCTGTGCCAGTGGGACTGTATGGGGACCTTTTTTTTTTTTTTTTTTTTTTTTTTTTTTTTTTTTTTTTTTTTTTTTTTTTTTTTTTTTTTTTTTTTTTTTTTTTTGACGGAGTGGGAATGCTGTTACGCACGATGTGTGGGACTCGCCGTTTCTTTCCCCTCCCCTGTCGAGAGGGGGGAAACTTGGCCCTACCCACTAAACCCACTCCGGCGTTCTATCCTCTTTGCCGTTCGTGAGGGCGCGCTGGGATCGATGTTGTCATCATGTCATTCACCACGGCGCCCTCCGGCATTGCCCGGCCAAGGCACCTGCATAAAGAGGGGGATCAGAGACGCTTGATCCCCCTCGCTGGCATTCAATCAGGGGGTAATACCCCTTACGGCTCGAGGCGAGCGTACGCTCTTCGCCTTCGACCCTGCCGCCTGCGTCGTAGCGGAAGAGCGTCTGCGGCTGCTTCTCGCTCCTCTCTGCTTCTTCCTTCTGCGATATGATCACTTCGCAGAAGGAAACCACCGCATTCCAGTTTTTCTCGCTACCCAGCATAGCTTCTACTACGCTGCGTAGCGAGAGGTCCGCCATCCCCGTCGCCGCCCTGAGGGTGGCTCTTTCAGCAGCCCAGCGACCGCACTCTTCCAAAGTGTGCTGGGCCGTGTCGTCCGCTGCGCCGCATTCGTGGCAGTGAGGCCCCGGCTCTCTCCGTATTCTGTGCAGGTAATGTCCGAAACAGCCGTGTCCGGACACCACCTGCGTCATCCTGTATGTTAGGGCCCCCCTCCTGCGGCTGAGCCACTCGTCCATCACTGGGAGGATAGCACCTATGGTTCGGGTTCCATAGGCGCTATTCTCCAAGGCATCCCTCCATCTTTCTTTCAGGCGCTCCGCGGCAGCCCGCTCCCTTCTCTCGGCTTCCTCAGCGTCCGGGACCTCTCCTCGCTCCCTGGCTTCCACTTTAAGAGGGCTTTCGTGTGAAAAACAGTGAAATCGCAACCGAGCGCTCGATCATACCGTGTGTGGTATCAAATTAAAGGGCTTTGCGAGTGGTTTACAAATATATATCACATTATAGGACTTTTTCTACTTGGTCTAACAAAATATGAGAAAATGTCCAAAAGTGGTAACAATTGTACCGGTGAAGGCTCGTTTTCAAAAAATTGCCAAAAATTTATAATAGCAATTTATAATTACTAAGGCATAAAAGCAATTTAAGTAAACGTTGCAGATTAATTAAGTACAAAAATTACTTCGATGTGATGTAGATTTTCAAAGAAATTGACACTTAATTTTGGGTGATTTCTGAAAAAAATTGAATTCGTCTTAGCCTCGTTTACTCTTTTTCAAAACCTTATAATAAAAATGTAGTCTGAGAAGATTGCAGTACAGGATATACTAATTATAAATTTACCTGTTTTAGTATTCAAAATTGTCCAAATTTTACAAATAAGATCGACTAATTCCGCTCTATATGTGAGTTTTTCTAAACGTGCATTAGAGAAAAATTCATAATTAATTCAGTGAGTTAGTTTTCAAAAATCCAGTCTTACAAAAATCAAGATAATAAGACGCTCTAACTGAAACTTGAAGTAAATAAATCCATTGGATAACGGAAAGTGTAGTATTTCACCGACTAAAACTATCAATTTTACATTATTTTGACGTTTTTTTTGAAAGCAGCCTTAAGCCCCCGCCAGCACCCCCGCATCCAGCTCCCAAGGTGGGGTGCCGGCAAGAAGGCATGCCGCTGCGTGAGAGGTGGTGCGGTAGGCCCTCACCATTCTTTGGGCCACTAACCTCTGTGGCCGACGGAGCAGTGCCTTTGCGCGTGTCGTCAGTCGTTCAGCCCAAATGGGCGCGCCGTAGAGCGCCATGCTCCTGACGACCCCCGCATATAGGCGCCGACATGGGGTATTCGGCCCTCCCAAATTAGGTAATAGGCGGCCCAGAGCCGAGGCCGCCCCCACGAGTCGAGGAGCCAGTTTCGCAAAGTGCTCCTCGAACGTCCACTTTCTGTCCAGGACAAGACCCAAGTACTTGATGTGGGGATTGACCTGGACAGATTCACCCCCCACCCTCACTGCAGTGCCCGAAGGTAACCGGCCCCACCCCCTATAAAACAATTTCATTTCGGATAAAAATCCATAGCTGTTAGTAACATGTACATTTAACATGACTGCATATTGACGAGACAGGGGACCAATTGTTGAATCTCGAACGCATGAATTCGCCGTTCGAAAGTTTGTGGAAAACGACGTAATGCTACGACTTTCGAACGGCGAATTCAGAATGCGTTCGATATTCAAAAATCGGTCCCCAGGTGTCACTCCTACAATCATAGTTTTGTTCATTCATTCCATTCATGCCAGCGTTCGTGAAACGATCTGAACTTCATATGCAGTAATTTTATTTATTCTCTGCTTACTGTTTAAATTCCAGGTGATCGCGGGCCCGAATCAAGACCGGCTATGCATCGCCGTCGCCAAACAACTGGAGGTCGGCTTCGGGGGATGGAGGCATCCCAAGCACTAGGTCGAAAACGGTCAAAGTGACAAAAATATGTTTAAATTACCTTAAGGTGATGGCCACACGTTAAGGTTGTGTACACATATTTCAAAGAGGCTTCCGTGCAAGTAGAATGCTAAAGGACATCTATAATGTAAGCGGAAGTGACTGTTGAAAATTATTATTTATAATATATATCGCTTGTGACCATGGGCGAAGATCACCGCTTCCAATCAGGCGGGTGTTCTGCTCTTTTACTTACTACCATCATCGTCATCATCATTAGAATAAAAAAGTTAGACTATCAGATAAAAAGCTGATGTCAATTTAATATTGTCGGATAGTTGTTAAGTTTCGGGAGCAATGAAAAACGGGGCAGTTGAAAGTTGGAAGTTGCCATACTGTCCCGTTTTTATGTTCCTGTGTGTATTCATAATTTATTATGTAATAGGTGGTTGAGAATGAGGAGGCACACTGACATTTTATCCCGCCAGGCGGCGCCTGTGCAATAGGCGAGACGACTAAAAAAACTAATCAGTCCGTCAGTTAGATTATCCAAGAA